>NW_007579959.1:36902-58186 GCF_000690725.1 Stegastes partitus
TATGAAATTTCATCAAACTAAAATATATACATAATTTATACATATACATCATTTTCTTATCAATCATCTCATCATGACTGACTTGCACTGAATAAATACCAATAATTTATTTCATATCCTGTTCATTCAGATCACAAACAAAGAATCTCTAACATTGCTAAAACTTTCGGTGTCACCACCTTTAAGTCTAATCTCACATCTTTACGCCTGATAATCATCGTCATCATCAAGAAATCACAAACTTGACTGTTTTGCCTAATTTATAAAGTCAGATGTCAAACTGCGATTATCAGCAGAGCATTCTTAACTAATACATTAAAACTACAGTTGTAATTGTTGTGACAGCGCTCGATGAATGCCAGTGGGACCTTCAGAACCTTCAGTTTGACGTCTCTCTACTATATCTAATGCAACATTCATGTCACATTCACATAAGAACCAGAAAAGTGCAAATTCAATCGCTAACTCTTTTGAGAGGTTATTAGTGGAGCTATTTCTATCATTCAGGCTTCTAATGGACAGCGTTCCCCAGGGCCGTGCTCTAATTTTGGTCTAACGCTGGGAACAGAGGGACGGGGGGGAGAAGAAATATAGAAAGAAGAAAAAAAAAAAAGAGTTAGACAAGGAGAGCGAGAGGGGAGGATGGGTTGAAACAGAGGGTGGGGCGACGATGTGAAAGGGGGCAAGGTTGCTCTCGAACACCTACCCATGGTGGAGACGTTGACTGATGGACTGGGCTCGCTCAGCAACTCCCCGCGACGAGATAGCAGCCGCAGCTCGTACACACAGTCCTGAAGCCGGCATCGGCACACAAACACACACACAGCGGGGAGGACAGAGGATGAAACCACACTTTGTCAACACGGGACTGTGCTCGCAATGCTAATGAAGCTCATTTGAATTCATGTAGGCCTATACAGGAGAGGAAAAGGGAGAATGAAAAGAAGCAGGACGACAGAAGAGTGATGACTGCCATGTAGTGTGCATAATTGAGAGTCTGCAAAAGTATTGGAGGTAGATGGTGTATGTGGGGGGAGGAAATCTCACTCGACAAGCAGTATGGACTGATTAGTCTCAGAGGAAGCTGTTACCTTGTGCAGACCCGGAACCACCATCTCGCTGCTGTTGGCGCCGACGTCCTCGTCCAAGTTGAACCACTCCCCTTGCTCGGTGCGCGATTGGAGCACAAAGCCGGTGAGGGGAGGTTCAGGAAGGGACCAGCGCAGAACAACACCTGCTGAGTCCTGATGAGCCGACAGCGACGTGGGGGGCTTCAGTCTGCTTCTCCTCGCCGGTGGATCTGATGTGAAAGAGGGGGGGAATAAGAAAAGACCTTCAAGTCGAAACAGCCGGATACATCCTCGGCGTAAAAATTAAATCACAGTGGAGGAAATTGGCCACATGGGTGAGGTTGATGTTGGAAAATAAGTTGGATGGACACTTTGATGTTTTTGTCATGCTACCTTTTACACCTTCTGCGATCAAAGTTCTGAAACATCATCTAGTTTATTTCACCTACTGCTCCCAACACAAACCTTTCTGGAGAAAAAAACAAACAAACACCTGAATCTTTTTTTTTTTTTTTAGCTTCTCATCCAGCAGCCGATTGCATCTTCAAAGGTATTTTCATGATCTCTCAGATGTCTACTCTCCACCCGGAACGATGAAATGCTTCTAGCAGCAGCATCTCCACAGACCATCGCCAACCCCGGCCTTCAGCAGGTTAAAGCGACCTAAACGTGCTATACGTTCAGAAAAGGAGCAAAGCGGCGAATAAAGCAGCGCCACCGGGTGTGCAAAACGTCGGATCAGAATGTTGATTTTTGCCCGGAGTGAAATTCTGATCATCCTGTGAAGACTATTGAGAGCAGACGCACCTTTGAACGTGCAGCTGGATTGGCAGGTTGAACACAACAGAGATTGACAGTCGTGCTGCAGCTTTCTGAGATAAATGCTAACGTGCTTTTTTTCCTGACAATGCATGTGTGATATTTGTAACTTCACATGCATGTTTAAATCAAGTCATTAGGCTCTATGGACATGTGTGATAAGTTTATTTCCGAACATGCACATGGCTGCAAATGATCTTTACTTTAGAGATGGAATGTGAACGTTTATGGGCTTTTTCCTCACTATGGAAACAGCACAGCCATGACTAGAAGTAGAGAGAACTCAGAAATGTCTTTGCAGTTTCACACAAAACAAATTGAGAAAGAAGGTTTCATTTTCTTGATTACTTGTTTCACCAAAATTGAGGAAAAACCGGAATCAACATGCACAACATTTGTCACAGGTGTTCCCAGGAGCGGTACCAATATTACCCACATTTTTAATTGGTTTCTCTACTTTCCTCCTGTCGTCTTGGTGCAAACACTGTCTGCAGTTCAGCCGAGTTCAACTGAAAACTCTTTCATTTTTTTGTGATGTACAAGCTGCCAAAGCTGAGTCTCTAACTGCTTCATGGTTGCACAGAAAAGCACATCATTTCCTTCTTTTTCCACCAAACATGGAAAGATGAAACCATTTTTTGTTGGCAGATTTTTAAATAAAATACGCGGAATAAAGAGCTTTTGACGAAATATTCATATTTTAAGCTCGATGTTGTTAATTTTCCAAAAGTTAGAAACTTGGAATAACGAGATTTTAACAAAATATCCAGATTTGAATCGAATTGAATTGAATAAAATATCCTTCATTAATCCCAAAAGGGGACATTTGCAACATCACAGCAGCAAAATGACAAGAAGAAAAGCAAGAACACACAACTATAAGCTAGATGTTGTTAATTTTCCCACAGCTACACATTTGGACTAAAGTGATTTTAACAAAATATCCAAATTTCAAGCTTCGATTTGGTTAATTTTCCCAATTAAAGAGCACGACACGCAGGATTAGTTCAAGAAATCGGAGCATTCTTTCTGTTTTTACAGTTTCTGGCTCTAATAAATGGTGTAATTATTTTTTATTTTTTAGGGGAAGCATGTCTCTAAAACCTCGATGGCTGATTTTCGACGGCTAAACCACAGAGGAGGCTTCTTGACTTGCAAAAACAGTGATTGCTGTGCAGACAAACGCTGAAATTCTTTTGCATTTTTGTAACAGAATTTGGGAAGAGCAAATGATTTGTTTTGGCAGATTTCAAAGGAGACATGTGGAATACGGTGATTTTGATGAAATATCCAGATTTTCAAGCTTCGATTTGGTTCATTTCCCAACACACAGGGTTAGTTGAAGAAATGTGACGATCCCTTCTGTTTTTACAGTTTCTATCCATCACAAATGGTGTAATTATTTAGAAGCTTTTTAGGGGAATGTGCCTTTAAAACCTCGATGACAGGTTTTAGAGGGTTACATCACTGAGGAGGCTTCTTTAAGTGCCAAAAAAACAGCGACGGTGGCTGATTGCAGACAAGCATATTGACCGTGCAACAGCTATTTTTCATTTTGACCTTTGGGAAAGTTAACCTTAATTAGCTCAAGCTGCTGTTTACACGCTGCTGGCAATGTTTGTCATTTCAGCTGGTGAAAGTGAAGTTGAGCACAAGCTTTACATAAGAAGCCTGCTCTTTTTTAGCGACTGCAAAAGAGTAGCAAACTGGTGACTTCTTTTTTTATTATTTTTAAAGATGATATTTTGCAAATTTGAAACTAAAATGAGTTTCCTGTGGATGGCAGCTTTACAGACCCATGTGGAGGAGACTGCGGGATGCTACTGACCCAAAGTTCTCGCAGTGGCGATGTCACTGAAGGGACCTGTTCCCATTTTATTCTGGGAAAGGACGCTGAACTGGTATCCGGTGGCAGGAGACAGGCCTGTCACCTGCAGGCTGGTACCAGAGGAGGGGGGCACCGGCACAGAGAACCAGTCCTGCTTCCCATCATTATCACTCGCTGAAATCTTCTTCACCCTGCAGAGAGAGGAGAGAGAAAAACGATGTGAGAACAAAAGAGCGGCGGGGAATTCTGGGAGTCTGGTTTTATGAAACATGACAGAAAAGTAGGTTTCATTAATCATTCATACTCATCATCAGCTCCAGATTTTGTGGCAGAGACAGCACTGATGTATCCCTCCCATTGCAGCGAGAGCTTGCAACTCCAATTATGGTGATTTTCATGTTCCTACCCGAGCTGAGGTTCTACACGTCTGTTTTAGACGGAGCAAATTACTTGACCCTGAGGCTAAAGAAAAAAACTCTTCACCTATTCAATACTGGATAAAAAAATTATTAATGTCAGTCTCAAAATAAGACCTTTTTGAAGACGGTGGCTTCGACTCAACTGAATGAGTCAGCCGAGCTTGTTGCCTTACGAGAAGCGAGGAAAGGGTCGGGTATTAGCCACATTAACATGATGCGCTTAATTGTCCCTTTTAGATGCTAAAGTGGAATTTGAATCAGATACTGTACGTTACAGTGCACGAACTGCAGAATACAAGGGCAGGGCTCTGTTTCTAAAGGCATCACAAGCGCTCTGCGGATGTGGATGGCTTCTCTGTTCCATAGCGGCGTATGGGGGGTGAACGTTTTGCCCACAGAGCTTTCACAGCCGCCAAATAACTGCGTCATTGTTGGAATTGTGTTTGATGGAAGTGCAAGCGAGACCTATCCGCTTTCATTTTTTTGGCCTCCGCGAGAACAAATGGAGATGGCGAGTTGAAATGTCAATGGCAGAACATTCACATTACATCCTGTTAAAGTGGGCGGCGCGGCGGCGGTGGCCTCAGAGCGAGACGGGCGAAGCAGCGCCGAGTTTTTGCACAGTTCAAAGTAGGGATCCATGGGTTTGTTGGGTTTGTTTGTTTCGATTGTTGGCACTCAAGAAGGGCCGATAACCCATATTTAGAACCAACATACATCAAATGGAGTGCTTGTGACAGCAGAGAACCTGTCATTCATAACGAGGCTTCTTTATTAATAAAGGTGACTAAAACTGAATACATAAAATAGAAACAGGGTTGAATAAATCAGGAGGCTCTCCTCTGTTTATCTGGCATTGACTGAGATTGATCAGCTCTGTCTGCTCTTCTTGATTTTCCTAATCTTTCTCTGTCTCTTATATTTATAGCCCACTGAGGTCCATATCTCAAAGCATTATTATTAATTATTGTTTTCCAGACTCTGTTTCAGGGCAATAATCTGTGGCTGCCTGCTAACTTAGCCGTTAGCCGTTAGCTTAGCCTTAGCTATGTGTGAAACACAGGGGTGGCTGGTTAATAAGGGGCGCCGCCCTCCCACTACAAATGTCCAGATAAAAAGTAGTTCTCAAACGTAAAATTCAATTGTAATTAATTATAACAAAACAATAATAAAATTAATAATAACGTTTATATTCTTTTGATATATTAACAACATTTGTAAGTCTTTACTGCATGTTTACTAACTTTACACTTCCTGGATGCGGGACGCGGCCACATCAGTGTGTATGCAGCTCGAGAAACTTATCATGATCATGTGACCTCGGCCCAGGCTCTGATTGGCAGCTGCAGACTTTCTCACGGGACGCAGCTCGGTGCGTCCCGGACCCGCCCACTTTTGCTGTAAGCCAGTTAATTTAGTCTTTATTTGCTTTTGTCTTCTGTGGTTGGATATCAAAACTGTCCTTCAACGTTTTTACGACTGCGCTTCCTGACACCATCTCATGGCCTTTCCAAAAAAAAAAAAAATCTCATGGCCTTTCCCCTCCTCCTCTTCTACTAGATCACAGCTACTGTTTTGATACCTGAATGCATTTGCTTGCTGTCAGTGGAGAAAAGACTGCTCGTAGAAAAGAGCACATGTAGAATTCATGTAACTCGGTTTAACCTCGGAAATCTGACATGAGAACGCCCTAGTTTATTATTTTTAAAGTTATTTTTGGTCAGAGCACCACAGCCACCAAACAGCCGCCAGCACAGCCTGCTGTGTGGGGCGTTCAGGGAACATCAGTAAATCGTCTATCGATAAGAAAATGTTCGGCAACTCATATGTTTTACCTTTGACCAGGTGGGAGGTGCAATAAAATGAGAAAGTGGGTCGTACTGGTACTACCAGTGAAAAAGTCAGTCTGGAGCCCTGAATCGTGTTTTTTTTTTTTCTTTTTTTTTCATTATTTATGTTGAGTTTGTACAGATCCTGTAAACATTGCTGAAAGTTTGATAAATGGTTTTGAAATTTAGTTCTGGTGATTCTTGATAACGTTAAATGACATTATGATTAGAATATCCTCCAAAAGTAGTATAGTATATCTTCCATTCCTGTAAATGGTTGTGCCTGATGTTAGTCATATTCTATTTTCTGATTTTAAATAAAAGGTCATGTGCAGACTGCGCCCCCCCTCCTCACCAGCCACCACCGGTGAAACACTAATTTCCTAGTTTGCGGCGACGTCTTGTGTTTTGCTTGAGACCACAAAGTGATGACAGACAGAGACAGGAGGCTGCATCTAACCTTAAGTCATTTAAATGAGCAATAATTGGTCAATAAAAATACAGATACCGATAATCTGATAAATGCCAAACATTAATAGCATTGCCCATAATCTGCCTGTGCCTGGTTCAAAAGTTAACTGGAGGAATCATGGTTATCTGTGTATTTGTGTCCATGGTTGAGCCCGCCTCTTGGATTCTGCTCAAGTTCTTACAGTACAGAAAAAGTGAACCTGTTGTCCTCCCTATCGACTGTTTTCACTCCATAACTTAAGGTCACAACATGTCAGAAGCTGTTTATGCTGATTGGCTGATCGGCTACATGGGCTGATCTATTTTTACCCATTTTTGATGTAATTTATGTTTATTTCTATGTTCCTTGCTGCAGCGATGACCCAGTTCCCTCTCAGGGATTAAGATAGCTCATCTCGTCTCCATCTGATGTAGCGCTTCCAGGTTACAATGTGATTAAGACATAAGCATTAGGGGAAGTTTTCTGTGCATCTTCAGTTGCATTCTCCAACAAAAATCTAAATATAGTTTTTGTATATGAGTAGTGAGTCCTATTTTTATTCAAACTCTGATACAAGGCTGCTGCTTTAAATGTGCTCCTGTGCTTTTTTATCCTTTTTATCCTTTTAGCGGCTGCAGTTCTTCTGTCCTTTTTATCCTGTCCATCACAACACAACAATATCAAAAACACTTAACTCTTCACGGAAGCAAAATACATTCATCTGTGACTTCTAAGCCAATATAAAAGTGCTGATTCACTAGAAACAGATGTATTACGCTCTCCTTTGTCAGTAACCTCCTATTGTGGCTAGCATGGCCACTGCATTATAAAGTTATGCTCTGCAGCAGCGTTTTTTATTGTAGCTGCCAAGAAGTGATAACAGATAAATGAATTCCTCATCCTCGAGATCAATAGAGTAATACCACTGCTGTCGATGGCTGCCATGGTTACAGCCCGAGAAGAAAGTGGGAGGCTTTACACCCACCAAACTGAAAATGTCTGTGCTGATCCTCCATCAAAGCCTGCCTCCCAGGATATGTTGGCCTGCCTCACCCCTGGAGAGACGGACAGAGAGGTAGCCGCATGGGGACTGGTTCCTGTAAATGGAGGGAATGGAGAGGAGTTGATGGAAATCGGCCAGCACTTCAACTACCTGATACAGCAAAAGTTTAGAGGCCATCTCTAGATGTACCACATTTATCCGTCGGAGGCGGAGTGGAGGCACAGGCATCCGGCCCGCTCTGGGTATAATAGAGGCTCGCGCAGGTACACAGAAAAACAATTTGGGAAGAAGAAGCAAGAGTGTGGACGGCTCATGTAATCGCTGTGTTGGTATATTATTGGCACGCAGGACTCACCCATGACAAAAACTTGTGTGCTGGCCTTCACCGAGGCTACGCGGTTGGAGGCGCTGCACTCCCACGCCCCCTGGTGGTCCTTCAGGAGAGGCTGCAGCAGCAGGGAGCCGTTGGGCTCGATGGAGTAAGCGATGCGGCGGACCACGTCCACCTACCGGAGACACCAAGACGCAACTAAATATGCAGTATTCAGTGATCAGCTCGCGAATCATTTAGCCCAATCAGACGACAAATCCAACACAAGTCAAGAAATATGTTTAATTTCTCCATTTGCAAAACGTTTATTACATTTATGGCATCGAGGTGCATTTTGAGTTAAATTGTTCAGTTCAGAAAGTGTTATTTTGGCTCTACAATCCAGATGATTAGATGTCAAGTGAAATTTAAAAAAAGGGAGGTTAAAGAATTGCTTTACAGGTTTCAGGGTTTGCTCACAGTTTCTGCAAGTCTTGATTTGGTGGCGTTTCAGAGTTTAATTTGGGAAGCAGGTGAGTTCATGACGAAAATAAGTGTCCTAATTTCTAGAGCAACTGCTCAGTATGGATGAAAAACACTGATCTCAGTGGGTTAAATGGGGTTTCCGCTTCATCGTCTCCTCGTGAAGTACTCACGCTTGCAGTGCAACAGCAGATACCACGACTTTTATGTCTGTAATTTATTTAAAGACCCCCTTCACTAGAATAAGGTCTTCCTCTTGTTAACATGTCTATATGGTGTTTTTAGTACCATGAAGGGGTCATTTCATTTTTAGAGTAGTTTCTGCTCGACCATCTCTGATCTGCCTTAAATTTTTATCAAACAAAATATGGGTATTTATAAAGATATTTGTGAAATTTTAGCTGAATATCTTAATTACTTTTTGGGAACTCACATTCAACGCATTTTTTCACACATTGAAATTGGAGGCTGTTTGGATGATCTCAAGAACTGCTAGATATAAAAGCCTGAAATGTTGGCTGGTATTTCTCATTGTGTCACTGATTCAGACTCCCTTCAGAGAAACGGTTCAAAACTCAAGAACTCTGTTTTGTTTGGATGAAACTATCCACCAATGCTTTTATTTGGTGGTAAAACTTGAGAAGAGATCACGCTGAAAGTGGGTTGAATGTCAATTTGGAAAAAAAAAAAAAAAAAAAACAACTCAGAAAGTCTTTGATACATCAATCTAAAATTTGACAGATACCACTTTAAATGTCCAAAGTTTAAAGAAGTTTCAAGCAAATCAGCGTTGGTTGAGCAGAAGGCCCCTGATGACTTGGCTAAGCGACTACGACATCTGTTTGCATCAGTCCACACTTCCTCCGGGCATGTCCTTGGATGAGGAGGTGGAGAAAGAGGCAGAAAATGAATAAATTAGACCTCGAACACACTTCTTTGGGAACCTAAACAAAGTTTTTTGCCAAGTGCTATCAAAGCGAGCACACGCCTCCTACATGCTACGGCTCTGCCAGCTACTACTACCCACCAGCTAAGGTCAAGTGCAGTTGATGGGAGCGGTTGCCCCCGTCACCCAGAAACACATCTGACTGGATGAATTTATATATAAATCCCAGAGTGCAGTCTGAGTCATGGTGAGTCAAATGGACGCAGGATTGGAACGTGGAAGTTCTTTTGTTTTTTTTTTCATTTAGAAAAGTGCACGAGGAAAACCATAAAACAACTGAAAATATGCCAACATAACACATTTATGTGATCACTAGTTGGAACTGTATGTAAAAATGTTTGTCGTTTGTCTGAATTTCTGACTTGGCCTGTTGCAACAAGAGTTAAGATCAGAAAAAAATATTAAACTGAACTTTTTTTTTAAAGCATTTGCAGTGACATAAACAAGACAGGACAGCTTGTTGGTTAAATCAGCTGCAGCGGGTACTCTACCTTGCTCCAGGTCACTTTAATTGTCGGGTCCACATTTCCTTGACAGGGGACGAGCAGGGTTCTACCGGCCTCCTCTCTGTACTGCCTCTCTGGAGTGACGCTGAATGACGGCGGGTCCTGCGAATTGTCACCAAAAAGCAACATGGCAGAATCAAGCAGATTGCGAGCAATGGCAACAATGAATTTTAAGACTGGATTACTGCCGCTTTGGAACAGATTATCTTAATAACAAAAAGGATTAGCCACACAATTAACTCCCCAGTAGTGCCACCATTGTAACGAGTGTGAGTTGACTTCTATTAATGTCACAGGGCTCACACTTCGGAGTGAAAAGGTCAATAAAATGTCTTTCAGGTTAAGTTTTTAATTCGCGGTGACACGTGTAGTTGTGGGTTACTTAAAATACACTCGCATTAGTCGAGATAGACAGCTCAGCAGAATTAGAAAGACAGGTTGTGAGCTTTCAGGCCACGAATGACCGACAATTTGTGGCGCGTGAAATGTAATCTGCCTAATGTTGAGGATTACAATGGCTTCCCGTGATGCAGTGACTCACTCACCTGTAGGATGACGCTGGTGGGTGCGGATGAGCCCAAGCTGCCGTAGCCGTTGTAGGGAGTGCACGTATAAACACCGGCTGCATCGTCGTTGACCGTGGCCATGGACAAAGAGCCGTCCGGTTTCAAGGTCCATCCTGGATACTGAGAAATGCACGACTCTCACATCACTCTGACAGCTGGAAACTGAGCTTGAATGACACTTAACGCTATTGGTGTATGTATATATTGAGCTAGAAGTGTGCAGAGAGCTTAAAGAGCTAAAAGGCGAGTAGTCTGTAACCACTCCTAAGCAACATATGAGCTCCTCAGCTGTGTTTGAAGGATTTACACAAATAATGTGTCTGATATCTGCCTGCCACAGTCCTGCAGTAGTTAAGTACTTAAATCCCCAGCGGGCAGATTACTTCCAAACTTCTTCTAAAAAATGCGCATTATTTATTAACGACACCAGCTTTGTGTGATGATATCTAAAATAAATGGAAAAGATAATGTGATCTTCTGTTATTCTGATTAGAAGAGCTGATTTTTAAAAAATTCTCCCCCTCCTTATGAATCCAGCTCTGTAAAAAATCACTTTTTCAAGCTTTAAAAGCAGTTAAAAAATAAAAAATAAAATAAAATTGTGGGTCATTTTTTTCCATTAAGCCACAGCAGAAGGCATGTGTGGTGCTTTGACCGCTCAAAAAGGTTTCCCACTCGGTTTAATGAAGTCAGAACTGCTATTATCCTCCCCAGAATGACGCTGTGAGTAAGTATTACTGTGGCTATGAGAGCCTGTGACATCCGCGGTAGAATTGGAATAATTGGCAGAATAACAGCCTGACTCCAGAGCCCGTGTCCCGCACTACAGGAATCTATCACATTTCCTGCTGCGCGTATCATTCGCCGACATGTCCATCGCTCAGACCAAAACGATGGGGAGGGGGTCGGGGCTCGGCGTGGGGATGTGAGAGGAGAAGGAAGTGGGTGGATCTAAAACAAAAAAGGGGACGATTTTTAAAAAAGCTGCCACCTCCGGGTGTCACTTTGAAAAAAGAAAAAAAAAACAAAAGCGTGGAAATATGACTCGCTGACCCTGAGAACAAAGGTTAGAAAAAGCTGGGCTGCACCACTCCTTCCTCCTCATCTGTAATGGTTCCGGCACTCAGCTCTCCAATGAGATGAGCAGTAGATTGAAGTGAAAGTAGAAAAAAAAAAAAAAGAAAGAAAAAATGAGTGCGAGGGGCAGTAAGGGATTCCCTGGGGATTGCTTCCAAAGCTTTTAAGATTGAACACATTACCCCTATCCATTAAAATGTATGTGATTGAATGGCCTTGCACCTGGGAAACTGAGAGGGTATTGCTATCAGTGCACAGAGAAAATACCCTTTTAAAATGTTTAACATATATATTTAGAGAGAGAGACATACATTCTGTACTTTTAGATTATATCTACAGCTATGCAGACTGTGACAGCAGGGAAATTGTGCTGTTGGAGTAGCTTATTGTTAAAAAAGCCTTTGCATGACGTGCCGCTGACAGCCGAGCTTGGAAGACGCCTGCAGCGGTGTCGGACATGGCTCTGCTACAAGAAAATGAACGGTTTCAGCCACCGTTCCCCTGTGAGGTCCGCAGTGTCAGAAATCGATAAATAGAGCAGCGCTGACCTCCACGAAACAAGGCGCGGAAATATGAGTTTTTAGGCACAAAGTCGGGCGGCGTCATGGGAAACGCGGCTCCATCTGGAAATGATTATTTTTATTACCAAGGAGAGGTCGAGAGGTTCCCCATCTTTGGTCCAATCCACGCGGAGCAGCGGAGGCTGAGCTGCCGCTGGACAGGAGATCACACCGTCCATACCTGTGGGGAGGTACGTTTCCTGGGGCATCTGAAGGGCCTTGGCCGGGTCTGCGGAGAAATAAAAGTCATTTAGTTTGTGATATCTAACACTGTTTAGACACAGCTTACACTTTCATCACAGTGAGAAATCACACAGGAATGTACAAACTGCGCCGCGAACTCCTGATTCATCTTCACAGATTGATTATTGAGATGTATTTTCAGTCAATCCACTGTTTCACTATAAAAGTTCCAACTTGTATTTGCAGTCGAATATGTAAAGATTTGTACAAACACAGGACACAATTCATGATTAAAGGTCCCATATCATACCCGCTTTTAACAAGTCTGTTGCCAGAATGAGTTTTTCAAGTCTCAGTTCAAATTACTGCAGACTGTTTATTCCACCGTGTCTTTAATACGGCAGGTTTTAGCGCTAATTATCCTCTTGTGACGTCACAACAGGCTGCAAACCTGAACAACTCATTAAGACACAGTTGCAAATCTATGGAGAAAGAAAAAAGAACAAGGAGAATGTCTTGTTTTGTGAAGTAGGTATGTTAAAAAAAATAATAATAATTTTTAATAATTTTGCATAATGTGGCCCCTTTAAATATAGCAATATTTCCAATCATATATACTACAATATGTGCATTTCTTTTAAAAACTACAGTCAACAGCAATAATCCCACCATCAAAATCCATAAAAAATCATTTGAACCACCGTAATAATGCTGTTTTGTTCCGCATATGTCAACATTTTGCATATATGCACTAGTAAATATAACGTTAACATGGATTTCATACGGTCAGGAAAACAGGAAATGTAAACACAAAACAAAAAATATCCTGTTTTCGCATTCAAAAGACAGACAAGACCGAAAAGTTTCCGGGGAACATATTTTCTAGTTTTACACCTGAGTTGTAGAAAGCGTGGGAACCTTTTTTCCTACAGTTTAGCTTGCTGCCATGACTAAAGCTGAAAGCAGGACATTGGAAAAAATGATAGCTGTCTTTTAAATCTTTTCACTTATTTTCTCCCACTATCTCTCAGATTTTCACTCTACAATAAATGTCAAAAAACGCAGATATCTCTTTGACCCCTAAGGTCAACCTTTGCCACATAAAGTTGGCGGTTTCCATTTTCTTGCTGACATTTTTAAAATAACTTGTGACATTACTGTATCACAAGGACTGGCTTCAGAGCCGATCCGCACATATTTTAATTAAATTTACATACTTGCAACACTCCCCTTTTGTTCTCTTCTTGTGTTTTATTCAGTTTAACCTACTACTGCTGCGGCACGTCTCTCCTTTTACAACCGCCAGCCTCCACAATGGAGAGTTTCGCTGCATACAAAAGTGAAATGAGAGTGCATGAATGTAAAAACTGATTTACGACACCGAGCTGTGACCCTGAGGTTGGCAAAATACGAGGATTCACTAAGCTCCGACTCTAACTCATTCTTCTCATTAGCAAAGGGCAGTGCGCAAAACATTGCCTTTTGCTAATCAGATAAGCAGTAAATCGTAATCCGCATTGGCAGATACCCAATAATGCAGGACTTACATGGGAGCAGAGGCCAAAAACCCCTTCATCCTACTATCTATAATATGGCCACCTGAACACGCGAGGTTAGTTTTTTGTCAATTCTGTTTGTAGTGCGATGTGAAGGAGCTACAGGAATGCTTAAATTAAATATTTGTGTGTGTTTGCCGTAGCTCCTGTGTTAGTTAGGCGTCTCATGCTCAGACCTCTGGGGGTAAGGAAGTGCACCTTTGAAGCTATTTGCTATATGTTTGTGTCTTTTAGGTGATTTTTTACTATTGTGAGATTCTGTGCACACCCCAGGCGGGATCTTCAAACGGTTTCCACTTTAAGCAGGTGCTGCTGTGCTGCTTTTACAGTGTTACTTTGATGGATAAATTGCAATGCCTCCAGTTTGAGTGGTGTGCTTCATCCCGGGGAGCCTCGCCTTGTGTGTCGCTGTATGAAGCAGTAACTGCATGTGTCCTGCTGGGATGTGGCACATCAACCTTTTGTTGCAACCATATTCCTGTTTTATGAATTGTCTGTCTGTTTAATAAAGATAACCCCTTTTCCTGTATTTTCTACCACTGTATTTTGGGATTATTTAAAGGCGCTGACTTTAGTAGCAGCATGTTCCCGCCAGATAAGCCTAAAATACACATTTGTTACAATGCCATGAGCTCATAACAAGTTTCCGTTGTGATGGAAGTAAAGTTAGCTCAACTTAAAGAGCAAATTAACAGCTGTTGGAAATGTTTTTTTTTCTGACCTTCGGTGCTGTAACCTTGCTAGACTCATAGAGACGTCATTGCTGGGGGAGGTTATACATACAGGTGACAAATTAAAGGGAAAAAACAATGTAAAGTGTTTTAGTAAAAATGTTAGGGTCAAATGTTTTCACTTGTCTTTCAACATGTTCATTCATGTTTCCCTCAGGTTGTCCAATATCTTCATTTATGACCCAGTACATCCCAAAAAACCTCATGTGGGCTATATATTTCGTGCTAATTAGCATATTTGTCATCATTAGGGTTGTCATTTCAGATTGTAATGTTGCTGCACTGTCACAGAATTTGTTCAGAATGTATTTATTTGTCATTTGTCACCCAAAGCTATGTTGTGTAAAATATTTTTGCCTGAATTTTGACAATTTCACATGTTTCAGACCTGGAAATGTTTGTATTGTCACATTCAGAAAAGACGTTTAACCTGGGACTCCATGTTTAGGCTAACTGTTAATGCTACTGTTAAACTTTTCCTTGGCTGCTTCAATGCTAACATGCTAAATTAAGATGAAAACATAATGGCTGTAACACATTAGCACGTTTGCTACGTGAACATATTAGCATGCTAGCATCAGCATTTAGCTCGAAATAGTGCTATGTCTAAGTACGGCATCACAGGATGGCTGAAGACTCCTAACCTTGACCTTTTCACTTTCTAGTTTGTATAACTATGTTTAATTTCTCAAATAAAAGCAGCTTTCAGAGATTTTTATTTGTTTTGCATGCTAACTATTAACCAATTTCTACATGCTACCATGACTTTAGCTGTCAACTGGTGTAATGAAGCTTAGCAGTGATTCTCCAAGGTTCTGGAACTCTACTGGAGAAGGGAAACAGCATTTTTCCAAAAGATATTTCCTCATTTGGTGTTTTGGTGATGCTGTATAACACAATGCTCCAAAATCTTCCATTGGTGTTCGATCAGGTTGAGATTTGATGATTGTGGAAGCGTAAATCAGGATAGAAATGTCATATGTGGGCCCAAAGCATGTCAACAAAATGGCCCCCACGCCACACCACAAGAAAGCTAACATTTTCATTGGCTAACATGCTAAACTAAGACAACAAACACAATGGCTGTGACACATTGTGATCATATTAGCATGCTATCATTAGCATTCAGTTCAAAATACTGCTGTGTCTAAGGGATAGCATGACCGCAGTCTACAAGCCTGAACCATGTTACATTTTAGGTCCTATAACTATGTTTTTTATCTCTGTTTACAGCCTAATTATTCACCAACATCCAGATGTTAGCATGGCTTTAGCTGTCAAAAACCAGAGTTCGTCCACTTCCATGTGGAAAAAAAGTAATAAAATAAACTGAATTATTAATAATAATAATAATAATTATTCAGCACCACAAGACAGATGCTCTCACTGCTGAGTCTAAAGGGTCAGCTTTTTATTTTAATTTATCACCTGTCTGCAACTGCAAGAGAGCCCACCTGGTCAGGCCTGATCAGCAGTGAAACGCTGATTTTCAACCTGGTATTAAGTCACTTTTTGCTGTTTTATTTTAGATGTATGACCTTAGATTTAAGGCACAGCAGTGTCAATTTAAAAATAATAATTTGTTGTAATTTCAGCTATGTGTGTAGATAACAGAGCGCTCAACAAACTGTGCTTCTGTATACAAAGAAAAACGCTGACTGTATTGATTGTTTTGACGCTGAAGAAATTAGAGATGTTTGATGTGTTGTGATGATTCACAACTACAGAAACATACGCATCACGGTGAGGTTGGCGGAGGCGGTCGGCGGAGTCAGCAGGCCGTTGGTCGGCACGCAGGTGTAGTTCCCAGAATCCTCCGGGACGACCCTGGAGATGAGCAGGGTTCCATCCACCATGATCTTCACTCGCGACTTCAGAGACCTTGAGAAGAAACACAAAGGAGTCGTTCAACGCGTAAAAAGGACGAGGCGGCTCCTCGAGAATAAGGAGGGTGTTTCATCCATCCCGTTCTGGTCGAGTCAAACAGGCTCTTAATGCATCAACAGTGTAGGAGGCTTTTCTGTTTTTTTTTTCCTCTCCTCTCCTGAGCGTTATTCACTATTGCTGTGTGCAGATGGAGGTTAAGGGTATTTTATTTCATTGCAGTCAGAGTGGGATGAGGAGAGCCCACTCGCTTTATACATGCTTACATTTACAGAGGGAGAACCTGAGGAATCCACCAGGCTCCGTTACATATGATAATACGCCATCGTGGGATGACTTTCAATCACACATTTGTGCTAATTTAATCCAGGTCAGAGCGCTCGTGTACAGTAAACCACCTGCATACGTCAGCCTGCAGCACTGAACGCTGCCGTTACACCACTTAAGCTCCACTTACTAATATTGTTTACATCGGCGGTGAATCACATGACTACCGCGAAGAGGGTCGCTCGCTTTTACCACAAAGATTCGTCACCAACTCTTCACTTCTATGCAGCTTTTTAGGCTCTTTTAATTCAATCACGGCAGATTTTGCTGCATCACTCATTCCCAGCAGCAGCAGCACACTGTTATTTTTTTTGTCTCACAGCAAACAAATCTCAGTCAAACCCACCGTATGCTACCTGCCCAGTACCAAACAGAGGACAAGCTGCTGATAAAATTGGAAGATGTAGCAGCTAAAGAGCCAACTGTTTTTTTTCCCAAGATATAACACAGCTGCCAGAAGAGCGAATGCTGGAATTACTTCACCAGATGGACACAAACATGATTCTAAATGAATTTTGCTTATTTAGTTTATAAAGCTGATGTTATTCCTCACACTTACTTTAGAAAGACTCCTTTAACTTGCTTTATTAAATTTTTTATTTGCAACATTTCAGTGCTCTGGTCCTTCATCAGGCCAATGGTTTGGTACAAAGAGAATCTTCAATAGGTCGCGGCTGCAACTGTGCAACCATCGAACAGACAGAAAGTAAGAATTATGTGCTTAAATTTGTTAACAAGCGGGTTTCTGTACGCCATTGAACTTTGTCATACATGCTTTCATTATTGGCAGAATTAAAGCTTTTTGAAATGGGTTCGCTTCGTACCAAATGATGTGCCTGATAAAGGTCTAGCACCAAATAGTCATGAATAAATGTATTTTTGAAAGCTAGACAGTGTGTGGGAGTCTTTTTGAAACTTTTTAGACACACTCATCCGTCTTTTTTTACATGTCTTATCGAATAGAAGATGTCCTTTTCGTTCTTCTTTTTAGCATCGCAAGCGGTCCACAGAGGGTCAAACTTTTTCTCTTTCATTTCAACGTTTACATTCATATTCCCTGAAGGACAAAGTTTCAGGTTAAGTTTTACTTTAGCTCATAACCTGATACATCCAAAGAAACTTCAGTTGTTCTCTGTGCTTACTGCTAATTAGCATTAGCATTAGCGTCAGTCAATTAGTGATGTTGCTGCAGCATCTCAGATTTTGAGTTTACTTATTTGTCATCTGTGACCCAAAGTTAAGTTCTGTAAAATATTTTTGCCTGAATTTTGAGAATTTTTGTATGTTTTTAGACCTGAGACTTTTTTTTTTTTTTTTTCACCCTGAACTGTTTTGCGTGGATATCCATGGTAATGCTGATGTTAACCAAGCTAACATTTTTATAGGCTAACTGAATGCTAGCATGTTAAATTAAGATGACAAAAATGATACACGTGATACCTATAAAAATTAGCATGTTTGCTACAGCATTGTTAACATATTAGCATTAGCATTTAGCGCAAAAATACTAATGTGTCTAAGTAGAGCATCACAGAAATAGCATAGCTGTAGACCACTAACCTTAACTTTCTCACTTTTGAGGTTTTATAACAATATTTACATTATAATATCCACAAAGAAGACAAGCTTATTAAAGAATTTTCATTTGTTTTATAATTTCTAGATGCTAGCATGGTGCTAGTTGTCCACTTCCATGGTCCAATAAATAAGTAAAATAAAATAATTAATTATAATAATTCAGCATTAAGCATAATAATAATAATGTATTCTCTCTCTATGTATGCATATGATAATTCAGTTTTCATTATAAATGCTACATGCTATGAGCTAACGAACTAAAACAAGAAAAACACAATGGAACTGACCATTTTTTCCAACATTAGGAACTGCAAGGACTCTGGCTGCAAATGAAGAATACTAACAAGAAGTCTATTTTGGCATTCTCAAAGAGCACCTCACTATTTTTAACAAAGCAATTAAAAAAGAGCTTATTTCCAAAATTAGCAATAGATAATCAGAATAATCCTCGTGCGCTCTACTCAGCTGTTAACAGCATTATATATCAGCTCCCAAAAGCCTCTCTGAATATTTTTTTTTTTCCTCCCATCAAATCAGGTTGAGTATTAACCTGAGTACGGCTAAAATGAATCATGATACATGCGATAGAGCAATGCTCAAGAGGAGAAGTAATGCAAATGAAGCCCCCCACCTGCTCAACTGACCCCATCCCCAGCTGCCGTTTTTGAAGAGACTGTTCAATTGTCTGGTGGATGATATGCTGGCAATCATGAACCATTCCCCCGCTCGACTCGGATCTCCTTCCCGGCACTGCTTTTGTGAAACCTCTCCTGCAGAAAAACCTCATTCAGCGCTTTAACGGGGAAAAAAATAAAACCGTCTCGATTCTGTAAAGTGACACGGCTGAAGCTTTTACAGCATCCCGCCCTTAATTTTACGTTTTTTATGCGTTCTTTCTCTACTTTATGCTCATGTTCGGTGACTTTAACGGGTTGTGATTAACTTTTTGGTCACATGGAGGGAAGAGGAATTCAAAAAACAGCGTGCCAGACATGTAGCCCGCCGCATTTATTGCCTCATTTACAAAACCAGCAGACGCAAAGCAATATTATTGTTCATTTGGAGTTGTGTTTATGTCCCAGTGGAGTCCAACATTCGCTAACTAATAACTAACTCAACAAAACTCCTGGGGGAAAAAACTCTTTTGCTGCAGAAAGCTCCACGATGTTCAGCAGTGTTTGGGCAGGTAGCCTGGCCCAGGATTGATGGGAGTACCGAGAGCTGTGCAGTGCAAAGTTAGTTTTTTTTCATTACTGTAGACTGACTGGTCACTTTCATCCATAAACAAGATTTTCCATCAATTTCAGAGGGATGCACTAAAAAGAAATTCTTTGTGTTAGATGGCTTGATAAAACCTAAAACCCCCAATCAGGGATAAAGCCCCTTGATGGTGGTTATCAGCGTTTCTTTGTGAGCCCAGGTTTTATCCGTCAGGCTCTGCTTCCGTAAAAATGGGGCACTTGACGCACAAAATGTACCGACGGCGAGTCAATTCCTTCGGTCCAGTCGAACAGGTTGTTATATTAGAGAGCTAGGAAGAATATAAAAGTTGATTAATGGAGGTTAACATGTATATTTTACCTCTTAGGGCCCTCTTAATGCAAGTGACATTAAACTTTGAACTTCATACATTTAAACATGATGGTGAAGAAGCACATTTAGGTCTGAGATGGAGCATATGTCAAAATTACTTTAATCAAAGTCAGAATAATGTTACTGATTGAAAATCCTCTTATTAATTAATCTATACGACTTTTAAATGAAGCTGCAAATACCAACAAACTAATCAATTTTCTAATCTTTCAGTTGTCGTACCAGCAGTGTAAAATGGACTTGGCAGCAGATCTGGACCAAACATAAAAACATATTTATCCATTTTCTGTATGGGTTTCCATGGCAACACGATGTACGCTAGCTAACCCGTTTGCGGATAAAAAATATTCCCACAGCTGACAGTCTATATTTCTCGTACAGAATGTGATCAGAAAATGAATTTGTTGAATCCCAGCTCAGAGTTTGTAATTTTAAATCAAAATTCAGGACTTTTTTTCCTCATTTCTTTCACTGTAATTCTGCCCAATGTTGCTCCAGTCACGCTCATTCTTAGTTTCTTTTTTTACGCATTGATCGCTTGACTGATTCTACTCAGTTTCCCTTGTTTGTTTGTTTTTTTGGGGGATCTTTTATCTTTCTTTTGACTTTGTTTATGCAGTTCTACCTCCTTTTTAATCAGTCAGACTTTATTCGTCGAGCACTTTTCTCACAAATAGACACTGACACAAAGTGCTTTGTGGAGCTAAAGGTAACAAAAAAGCAATACGAAAATGAAAAAGTGTTATAAAATAAATAAAGTGAACTAAAAGGTACAAATAAATGAATTTAGAAAAAAAAAAAACAGCTAAAATTGATTAAAAGCCAGACTAAGAAAAGTAGGTCTTGAGTTTGCTTTTAGAAATATCAATATTCTCTGCTCCCCCTCCGGTCGTCAGGAAAAGTCTGATCCAGAGAGGTGGGCCAAGATAATAAAAGCAGGCCTCGCCGTGGGTTTTTGTTCTGACTTTTGGTTTAATTAAAAGGCCACTACCAGAAGACCTGAGGGTTCTGGAGGGTTCATGGGATAAAAGCAAATCCGATAACTAGGTGGGACCACGGCCATTAAGAGTTTTATAAACCAATAAAAGGATCTTAAAATCAATTCTAAACTAGACAGGTGGCCAGCGCCGGGACTTTAAAACTGGTGTGATGTGTGTTACTCCTTCTGGTCTTCGTTAGCACACGTGCAGATGAGTTTGGATGCAGCTGGAATTGAGAAACCTTCTACTTCTACAGACGGCAGAACATTACAACAGTGCATCCTGCACGGGAGAAAAGTGTGCGTTAGTGTGTCTGCATTGGTCTGAAAGAGAACTGGTTGCACTCTGAGAATGTTGTTTAAATAAGAAAATAGATTTTTAGTTGTGTTTTTAATGTGAGGTTTAAAACCAACATTTGAGGCAAAGGTGACTCCAAAGTTATCACTTGTTGATGCCTTGAAATTTAAACTAATCACAACAGGTAAATGTGTATTTTATATAATGTTTTACAGTTATAGCCTTAATATCTAAATTATTCAGATAATTTTGTGTAATCACATTGTAGGGCCTGAACATCCATCCATC
>NW_007579959.1:58529-73409 GCF_000690725.1 Stegastes partitus
AGTACATTTACATACATTTACATATAATATTGTGCGGTCTTGACCTCAATACTTAAATTATTCAAACGATTTCATGTAATAAATAATATTCTGGTCTTAATGTTCATATTTACATTAGCCAGATCATGTTGTATGATATAAAAAAAACCTTAATATTTGTTGTTAATCTGGTAAATTTGTATGTTATGTAATATTGTAGGGGCTTTACTTTATTATTTAAAGTAGTTTGGTAGATTTGACCCTAATATTGTCTGGTCTGAACATTCGTGTTGAATTTATTCCGATAATTTTGTGTAGTAGATAATACTGTTTGCTCATAAGCCTAATATTAAAACTGATCAAACAATTGTGTGTAATAAATAATACTGTTTAATCTTAGGCTAAATATTTCAATTATTCATGTGAATTTGTACAATAAATAAAATTGTTTGGCCCTTAATATTTATTACTGTTCAGATAATTTTGTGTAATATATTGTGCTGTTTGTTCTTAACCCTAATCTTGTTGGCTCTTTACACATGAATATTCAAACCTGTCAGGTAAACTTGCAACATTAATATTGTGTCTCTACTAGAAAGCACTTTGGCTCAACATCTGATGTTTGCTACAGAAACAACAATGACTCCACACCTTTACTCTTCTATATATGACATGATGTTGTTCACATTTCAACTGAACAGACATCACTGAAAATCTCTGCAGCAGAAATCTAGAAGAGGAGAACCTGTGCTACAACCTACAATCACTGCTAGAAAATGTCAGGCCTCCAGCAAGTAACCTTGGCGTGGTTTTTCCTTTTTTCCTTTTTTTTTTTTTTTCTTTTTTGATGCTGATTTGAATTTCACATCTGAAGTAGTAAAAAAAATCCACCTTTTATCATCTCTGGGATATTGCCGATGTACAGCCCCGCCGTCTCCTGGGCAGATACCAGAGGAATAAAGCATTCTTTCATCACTCGCCGACTTGATTACTGCAAAGCTCTTTTTGTTCTGGCCTACTAAAGAAACCTTTCAGTTGTGAGTCCTTTAATGTTGCCCTGTTAAACATTTTGTGCAGCCAATGTTAACTCGGAGTGAAGAGAAATCGCTCATTGATCATTTTTCATTAATTCAGGATGGGATTGTTTGAAAGGTTTTAATTGTACCTGTGGTCCTGCGCAAAGGTTTTAGGCACTTTGGGTGCTTGTCCATCATGCGTCTGATTCATTTTGCAGCATGAGAACAAAGAAAAGTCGCAATAAATGTCTTCGGTGACGAGAAGAACCTGCGACAGATGGTTCAGCTGCTACAAAACCCTGATCTCAAGTGAATCATGAAACTGTTTTTGACAGCATCCTTTACTTGTAGCGCCCAAAACAATACTGAAAACTCCCAGGGGACCCTAAACACGCCACTGTGTGTTTGTGAAGCATACGTAGGAGCGTACGTTTCTCCGAGGGGTCTCGCTCGGCACCGTCACTGCATTACCTAGATGTTACAGTCGCAAGCTAAGTGCTGCTATTTTAGTGCTGAGGTTGTTGGCAAACTGGCAGGACAAAAAAAAAAACGCACAGAGGGACGTCTATCATGCAACAAACGCGGCATCAGTGTGAGTTTCATACGGCGGTGACCTCGAGTGACTTTACATACCTGAGAGGGGGGTTTTGAGTGCGTGATGAATAATTGAGCGACGCCAACATGTAAAATTGATGAGCTTTACTGTAAATTTCATGAGGACATTTTGTGTTCTCCCGTGGTTTCCCTCCCCAGTTTCAATACCAAAAAGTCTCTCAAAACCGCGCCCTCTATTTGCTCCGAGCACAGCAACACATGTACCAGACCCGAAGCCAAGCAGGTACTGCACCTGTTTTTTTTTTTGCTTTTTTTTTTTTTTTTTTAAAAGTCACTCCGCCGACTCCGTGTCAGATGAAAAACTCAACGTTCGCCATCAAATCACTCAATGGACCGGCACATAAGTACATGCCAGACAGGCTTTTAAGAAACGTCGCTTCTGGATTTGTTTGCTCCACTGAGACTGACTTTCATGTACTGTAGCTCCGTCGCCCAGAACTAAGACCTATGTGGAGGCGAGTTTAGGTTGACAAAGAGGCACATTTTGAGTCTCTTTATATCCGCCCGCCGCAGCCTGCCAGTTGGGTTTTCACTCGCACACGAAAACACGGGGATCTTTTTTGATCTCTCCATTCAAATCCCAGCGATCTTGAGTGACTGGGTGATTGTATTTTGTTTGTTTCACCTCCTTATGTGGCTTTTTCCGCCTCTTCTCCATCAAACAAAAGAGGAGGCAGGTAATCATCCATAAACAGCACAGTTGGATTTGAATTGGCTCTAACAACCTCTCTTGTGCTCCTACAATGTTCAGAATGTTAAAAAAAAAAAAAAAGATATAAACTAGGGACCATATTGCAATGGGATCACACCAGCTGCAGCACCTGTCCTCGTCTTCTTGTGGAATAAAGTAGTAATTACCACATTGTTAAACGGGTACTCTCCCGTTAAACCGCATCTATCTTTAAACTCGACTTCATTATTGCACACTGGTAGTTTTTCTTTATCTTGCACAGTTGTGGCTCTACTGTGTTGGCATAATCTGTACAAAAACATACAGATAAACACAAACACATGCTTAAAACTGCCTTTTCTGTAGTTCAAATTGTCCAAAATTTTGTCACACAAACACTGAAACAATAGCAGCCTCGCAGCTGTTGCACTTGACATGGCAGGTTAAAAAAAAATACTCGGGGAACAAAGGGAGACGACTGCACTCACTCGACGTGATGGACGTTTTCGCCACCTTTCTGCCACACGTAGGTCATGTTGGGGGGGTCGGCCACCGCCTGGCACCGCAGCAGTGCATTCTGGGACATGTTGAGAGAGGTGCTTTTCGGAGGCACAACAATGACAGGCGGACCTAGTGAGAGGAACAAAAGCACAGGTTAGAAAATGCATCGAATTAGCAAGATTGTTCTGCATAAATCAACTGATTGTTTAGCAAATTGGAAAAAACTTCCATCGTGACTGAGAGAAACTTTCTCTGAACAGACCCTCGAAAAGTTCCTCTATCGGTGCTCGAATCAGATGTCAAAAGAACTGAGTCAGTGTGACGGCAGAAGATGTGAGAAGAGTTGCTTTATGTCATATCTTAAATTAGGTAATGCGGTAATGAGGTCAAACACCCTTTACAGCCGGCTGAATGGACCAGCGTCATGCAAGTCGGCGGTGGCATGCAAAAGCTGTGAATAGTTAAACAGTTGCTTAGCACTCTGAAAATTCAAATAATTGATGCCCACACGGCAGGAGACGCCTATGAGAAGATTGCAAATGAAATGCAATTAGGAAACGGCTGTTAACAGGAAGAAAATAAGAGTAATGAGAAGGACCCGTTTCACAAAGACGTCTGCAAAGCCATGTCTGGATAAGCTATTTCCGGAGCAAGTGCAATAAGGAAGTGTAAGGTCGGAGAAAAATAGGTGCAGAATTTCATAAAAGAGCCCCTCAGAAAATGTGGCGCTGGAGGTGGCACAAGGGGAAGAATGAAATAGTGACGAACTCCGGGAGCAGACTTCACGCTGTCTGAGGAGGACGGCTTCTGTGGCAGGACAATGATCCGGGACACACCTTAAGGTTCACAATGGACGACCATGCTGCGACCCTCACAGTAACCCGACCTACACGCCACTGAAAATCTGAGAATAGAGCCAAAGAAACTCAGCCTTTAGCAAAGAAAAATGCGCTAAACAAGAACTGAGCTGCTCCAAACAGCATTTACAAGCCGTCATGCAAGCCTTTTTAAGTACTGACCATGCAGAGTCAACAAACTTTGACATTTTATAATTATTTTGAAACTGCAAAAGACGAAAGAAAAAAAAAGTAATCTTGCTTGAAATATTAAATAACTGTGCCATCTTTCACTTCAGGCATGCCTTTTTGGAAATTAGGTCATATTTTACTTGCTTAGTTATTCACAGTAACATAAATTGTGACCAGGAATGTCCAAGATTTCACCACCGCACCTCATTTTCCTTTAATTATCATAAATATGAATATTAAACCAGAAAAAAAAGAAGGCTGAGAGCTACACAGCTGAAAAATGACAGAAGTTCTCCCAAAAAAAGGCTCAAAATCCTTTCTTGTGACTCAATGCATGTCTAATACTCCACTCTTTGGCGTCTTCTCACTGTCCAAATGCATAAAGAGGATGCTTTTCTGTGCTACATGTGAGACTGAAAAGCGACTGGAGATCAATACATCAGCAGCTCGGTAACATATCACATAAAGTCAGCTACATTAAGCTGGGACTTTTGGATTATTTTGTCTCACACTGGTTGGAATCCGTCTCAACAGTTGTAATTCTAACAGCTGCTAAGAAATATACCAAACTCTTGTCTTCACGAGAGAAAGATGGAGACATTCTGCCATATAAAACATCCCCGCAATGTATATCTGAGGGAATTATCACTGCAATGTGTGCCAGTAAAAGTAATTACGAGAGATAAAGAGGTGAAAAGTGTGAAATTAAAATAGGGCCGAGCCAGATGGAGCTCGCCGGACTTTACAGGGAATGGATTGGTGGACGTCCAACAAGAATACAAAATACAAAACAAATATAATGCAGCAACAAAAAAAAGGAAATATAACAAAATCATGTAACTTAGGATCAATTTAATAATGAAAATAAATCCCCTGTAGCACTACATGAATGGTAAAGTAGTTAGAAAATGAAGAAATCTGGCACCAGAAACTGAATCTGAATGATTTATATTTGAATTCATATCATTTGAATTTGAATCAAAAATTTGCATTTATTAAATTTAAGCTGCATCCAAAAAGAAAAGAAATGAAACCACAAGTAATAGTTTGAAATAGAGTTCTTTTATTTTGAAATTGTGCTGAAAACTTAACTATCCAAGCACAAATGTCCCCCTGATGGGTCTCATCTAGCATAAATACACAACAGAGGGCATTTAAAAACACAGTGTGCTGCCTCCTGCTGATGTTTGTCTCGTGTAAATACAATAAGTTGCACTATAGACATCACTTCTTTACATGTTGCGGATTCACTCTGGAAAAGTTAAAGCAGCTGGGTAAGAAAAAGAAATGATTTTACAGGTGAGGACTCACACGATAAATGCAAACGGTGTGTAATTAGATATTGTCAAACATAATCTTTTTCGAAGCTGTAAAATATAATATTATAACAAACAGTAATATTCCTAAGACTCTGTGTTGTCAAATATAACCGTGTAATTTTCTTTGGAAACTAATCAAACGGAGCCGCCGCAGAGTCACGTATATCTGTTCGCTCCGCATGCCGACGCATGTGCAGGAAGCTAATAAAGGAGGCCTGACACACCACAGGTCTTATGTATAAACAGCCACATAATCTCCACAGCAGTCATTACTGATCGGGTTTTGTAATCTTCAACGCATGATGGATATAGCCGTGAGTGACAGTTTAAGGGGTTACTTGGGGCTTTTTTTTTACTCTGACTTCATCCAGATCAGCTATTAGTCGACTTTAATCCGTCCATGTGGCACCGCTGCAGCGAAAACTCAGCCAAAGCTCAGATAATGTGTGACTTAGACTTAGCAGTATTGGGGCAGCGTGTGCTCACCATGATTATTATTATTATTTATTATTATTATTGCAGATGTGACCACTGCGGGAAAATTAAGTGGAAAAACCTCGACGAGACTTTGTGCCAAAACAAAAATGTTTAGCCCCCCAAACGCACCACGCTTCAGCGGAGCCCTGGTTCTCCAGAGGAAAATCTGCAGTAGGAGTTGGAGTAGGAGTACGGGAAGAAGTCAGAAATAAATTCCACAGTGTATTATGCAGTGGTGTGTCGGTGTAATCCAATGATACACACTTGCCTATTTGCATATTCTCTATGCATTTGTCTTTAAACTGGACTGTAAGCCTTAAAACTTGTATCAATCTGCTATATGAGAACCAGGAGATACTGAAAATGTGGAAAAACTGTGATGTATTCGACCTCCTACCTCAGGAAACATGAATTAATTTGGGGGAAATATATCATATTAATGACCAAACAGAGATATTACTCATTTCAGCTCAGCTGCAGGAGCCTAACAAGCTCAGAGATGTCTCTCTCTGAGTAAAAAATGCAGCCTTTGAGCTGAGGGGAAGAAGAAGAAGAAAAAAAAAAAAAACACACAAAGCTTCATCACGATAACGCGACGCCCCGAAAAATCCCAGATGATATCTTGTCTCATATCATGATACTGAAAAAATGTGACAAAATAAGAGTTAAATTCGGTGTGAGTTTCTGTTACCGCTCTGTCGTATGATGCAAGAGGGAGAAACAGAAATGTAAATGACGGTGGCTTGGAGCCAGTCAGCCTCAGACTCATCACACAGACTGAAGGGACTGGCAGGCAGGAGAGACGGACGGACAGAAAGACAGCCCGATGGGCAACCACTGACCTTTGATCTTCACTTTTGTCACGCGAGTCACGTTTCCCTCAGAATTGGAGGCGTGGCAGGTGTACTGTCCTGCTGACTGCATGCTCACTGCTGGCAGAGATAAGACTCCTTCCTGGTAAATATGACACGACAGAGAGGTGGATGATTGCAAACAGCACAGACACACAAACACATGATGGTAGGTACATACGCCGAACGTATGGAAACTCCACACAACTTTAATTGTTGCATATGCAAAACTTTACACGCTCCGTGCCGCATGTCATTTGCATCCACATCTTGCTGATATTTAGCAAATCTTCTGTCTATCTGCACACTTCTCCCTGAGCCACTGGCTGCCACATAACCCCAAAGCAGAATATTTTCCACCCAATGCTTAACAGTTGGCAAGGTGCTTTTTTTCCTCCAAACACATCTTTGGGGGCTGAAATATTTTAATTTTTAATCTGCAACACAGCAAGCTTGATAACTACGCTTCTCAGAGAAATGCAGCGGAATAAAAAAATAAATTAAAAACAGCATTTTTGAACAAGAGCTCAAGTATTGCTACTCGGGTTTTTCATCTCTCACATATGTACATAAATGTTTAGGTAGCCCTGAGTATTTTATATATTTTGATCTTTTTTGATGTGTTTTTTGAAGCACACACACACATTAAAATTAGCCTGTTTAAACGCAGCAACCTCCAAATTTAGCCAACAACGAAACGCCAAAACCTGCAGTTCCTCGAACGGCCACTTGAGGCTGCCTCCAAACACACGCGTGCTTTAACACCCCCGTGTTAAAACGCCCCCACTTTACAGTCCAAATAAACACTTTCACAGCTCACTAAACTTTAAAATCGTAGTTCAGGAGTGATTTCACAAAGGGTTTGTCCATCTTCGTATACAGTCACTTATTATTTCATGAGCAAACAAAGGAAAATCTAAACCCCCATACGGTTCCGCTTTGATGGCTGTTCGTGCAGGTCACAGACTGAAGAATTGCGGGAATGTAACGAACACAGAGCCCACTGAGACATGCTTATGTGCAGTGCATCACCCCTCGCCGCTATTTTAAGGTTGACTGCTGATTGGTTGAAAGGTTGGCTGAAACAGAAAAGGGTAAAGGGTCATTTTGGCATCATGAACAATGCATGTGATTATAAGCGCTGCTCCTGACCGCTGATGCAGTACGCCTACTTGTCTCCAATGTTGATCCATTATTTTTATCACTCCACAGGGTTAAAATCAAAAGGATCAGCAAAAGCACAAACAGAAACAACAGTAGCCTCCGTCTGTGGTTGTTCTACATATTTTTGACACTGCCCCCAAGTGACAGCAAGGCTCTACATAGCATCGGTGCAAAATAAACGCAGTAGCATGTTTGCACCTTATAGTCCCCCCTCTAGCAAAAAATATCATGTGCTCTTACTTTGTTGACATGCACATATGTTAAAAGGGCAATTTTTTTGTAGTCTACATGACAAATTGTGAGCAAATTAAGCAGAACAGTAGAACATTTTCATCTTGAAATTTCAGCAAAATGATGAGTCTCAAAAACACAACATTAGAACTTCAATGCAAAACAAACCCAAGAAAATTTAAGGAACCCAAGTATGGGATAGAAAAACTTCTAAATATGGAATTTTGATACACAAAGATGCATTTTTAAGAGGTTAGTCAATGGCTGTAGAGACTGTAAAGGAAGTGCAGGAAGGTTTAGCCAGTTCAGCTGAAGTCCTGATGCACAAACAGGGTGGCTTTCGAAGGGTTTATGTGTCATCTAAGCAAAAGATTCACCACTGGAAGTCTGCAAAGCACCATTTAGAAAAGCCAATGTGGTTTTGGAAACTAGCTTTCACTGATCTCTCAATTACATCACCGATTTCTAAAGGGGCCCCACCAACTTTAAACCACTGAAAAGAGAAATCTCAAATGTGAAATAATCTAAAGTGTTGCAACTATTGCAGAAAATTGAGTGTTGAGCGACGCTCCATCATTTGCAGAAGAAGGTGATAAATGTAAATAAATAAATAGCACTTAGTTTTTCTTTTTTTTTCTTTTCAAAACTATCACATAATCTCCTGATTGCAATTATTTGAAATCATCATTTTTGCATAATCACCTTCATTCACCTTCATGAAACAGCCAGATGAAGCTAACAGAAACATCACATTTCAGTCAATATTTCTAGACTTTTTTTCCACCGTTTGCACCCTCTGATTATCCCTCAAAGTGTTTATCCCAAGGCGCTCAACTTCTAATGTTCCTCCGACTGCATTTCGATGAGCATCTATTGACACGAACATCATGGATTTAGTTGCAAAGTTCAGTCACAGCCTCACATTCTGGCTTTAAGCCCAATGAAAGAAGCAGTAACTTGAAGGAGCTTTTTGTTGGAGTTGCAGTAAAAAAAAGGTGTGAAAGGCCTTAATACCTCTGATTTAAATCTAATAGAGGCATACAATGAATAGAAAAAGACAATTAAATTGTTAATCACAGTTATCAGTGTGGAAATTAATCATAAATTAAATTTTCATTACTGCGACAGGCTGAGCTTAAAGAGGAAATACTTCACAAGAAAAGTCCAAAAATGAATAAACTATGGAAGAATCTAAAATAACTTTTCCTTTCTCCTATTGCATTAAACATCTCACAACTCTTCAGATTTATCTTGTGATCCTTTGGTCTAAAGTACAGAACATGACTGGACTCAAACAGTGAAATGCTTCTTTTTTTCCCAGTACTGCAGTTTAACAACTTAATAATGTCATAGATCAAAATATGTGAGTGACATTGTAATTGATGCTCAAAAGAGACGCATTAAAAATCCATATATTAACTTCACCGTTACATAAATGCTTCTATAGTTAGTTCACACATACCTGATAATTTACTCTTTGAATGGCACTGCCATCCTTCAGCCAGGTGATGGTTGGAGTTGGGTTGCCCTTAGCAACACAGGCAAGAGAAAGATGGCTGCCGACCAGAGCCTCCAGCACAGGGGGCGGGGCTTCGGTGAAGATGGGCGGAGCTACGGATACAAAAACAAAATTTAATCGTCTATTCAACTCCATCTAAGGAAAGTACTTTATGAACTAAATTACAAAATTGGAATCTTCAAATAGATTCGCCTCATTTAGGTGAAATAAAGTTGCTCGTGGCCAAAAGCACAAAACCAAAGACCAACGCTGTCATCCAATAAGAAAAAAAAACACCTCCAAAAGAGAGAAACCTGGACAAATAGTTCATCTCTCTCATCTTCCACTTTATTTTTAATGGCTTTATATACAGCATGACAGCAGCTCGGCCTTGTTTGTTAAAACAGCAGCAGCCTTTGCGCGCTTTCCTGACATCAAGATCCATTATTATTTCACACACCGCAGTGAAAGTGTCAGTTACAAACGCTGCCTTTTAGATCCGCTAACGTGAACGTTTTGCTGCCACTTTAAGCCTCAGATCTCATCAGAGACGATTCAGACAGATGCTTTCTTTTTATGTCTGTAAACACTCTAAACATAAACAAGCCACTTCTCCGGAGTTTTTTTTTTTTTTTTATTCTTATTGCACTTTTGTACCATAAATAACCTGATTTGTTTTTTGTACTCACTCACAAAACTTTTGCATGTTTTAGTCAAAGAGCAATATTCTCGTATCGCTGCGTTTCCAGCCTGCGATGGCCACTTACAGCCTTGTGTGTTGACAAAAGTGGGCAAACAATAGGTAAAGAGCATACCTGCAGGGCACGTCAACAACACTACATCCAAGGCCTACAGTACACAAGCATAATTTATTATCACTCCCATCTCTCGCTCGCACAGACCAGCTCGGTGAAACTGGCTTTGATCTGCCGCAAGCCCATACTTTGTTCTGTACTTTTAGCGCGTGGAATCGCAGCGAAGGTTTGCCAAAATACAGATAAACTTCAAAGCGCCGCAAAAAAATGATGCATATTTCATATTCAGATTCATTATTTAAGTCTATCAATAAGTATGATGATCACACCAGTCGGCAATTATTCTTTCCAAAATAAAAGGAAGGAAAACTCAGCAGTTATCCAAATTACCTGATCTGTTTAGAGAGGTTTTTTTTAAACAACATTTTCAAAGCTTTATAGAAGTGTTTTATATTCTGTATATATGTGGCATCTGTCAGAAAATGCTATATAAGCAGCGCTTTGAAGGATAAATGGTGAAAGAACACTAGCTATGTAGGAAATAATGCATAAGGTTGTTGCTGTTTCATATTTAAATCGTACAAACTGTGTAATGAGGCCGACAAACAGAAGTCTTGTTCAAATTTCCATCCTATAAATCAATAAATGATGGACTTTGGAAGCAACAAGCAGGACAAGCAGGATCGACGCTGTACTTCTGAAGGGCAGAAAGTGGCTCCTTCACAACTCAACTTAAGAAAAATGACCTGCTGTCAAATCATCTTTTCTTCATCTGTACCAGCGGTTATGAGAAAATGAGGGACCGGAGATAAGATGATTTCAGGCTAAGTAGGTTTTTGAAACCGGCCATCTTTTGATGCAGCTGCAGGTTTATGCAGACCTGCTTTACTGAAATTATAATTAATTTCTGCTGATAAACAGATCAAAGACTGTATTTAGGTTTTATTCATGTTTCTGTCCTCCAGTGGTGATTTTTTTTTTTTTTACTTCTGACTGACCGACTGCTGTGTTTCACTGGGCGAATGTCTGTGGCACTAAAAATAGCGTGTGACCCAGAGGCAGTTAACCAGCGGTGGGGTCAACATTGTTAGCTAGACTACAGGCCTGACTACATGCTGCTGTGAGTTTTGACATTCTGGCCATTTGCCACTACCACAATTGCGGCCATTAAAAGAGGAAGCTGATGCTGGCTTGACCTGCCACCTTCGTATAATGTGGGATAAACACAGCCGGTGAATCACTGGGGTGGTGATACAGCATGGACTAAATGTGATGCCTGCAGGGGGAATCTGTGGTAATCTTAACAAACAGAAAACATCTGATCAAACAAAGTGTCAAAACAAGACATTTAATACCTGCATGTAGTAGCTGCTCGGGTTCATTTTACAGGCAGAACAAAAGGCGTATTGGTAACAAAAAGAAGCATTGAGCTTCGATTCGTAGCCTGAGGCCGGCTTTGCTTTGCTGTATGTAGCAGAATTTACACCGATGACTAAAGGTGATCCAGCCAGTCTACCTGACTGACACACTAGACCAAATGTTATTTGTCATCCCGTCCGTTGTTTGCTTCTGGATCACTGGTTTGTGTGATGAAGCTGCGATGATAAAACCTCCCATTAAGACACGCACAGATGCACAGCGCTCCATTAACCTCACCGGTTACAGAAAGCAGAGTCCAGGTGCCGTTTCGCAGCTCGTCCGTGGGTTTGTCCAGCAAGAGGATTCGACACTCGTACGGGCCCTGGTCGTCCAACTGCAGCCCCTCCAGCCTCAGGGCGGTGATTCGGACCAGAGACACCCGACCTGCAGGGGCACAACACAGGTAAAAAAAACAAAAAACAAAAGGTTAGAGGGGAGCAGGAGGGGAGGCCGGCTGCATGTGATTCTGATTTCACTTGTCATCTCGCAGGTCTGTGCAGCTGCCGGCGTGTGAACATCGGCGTCCTCGAATGTTGCCTGAAAACGAGCACACGGCAGCAACACGCACAGACGAGCACACGGAGCGAGAGCACACATGCGTGCACAAACTTGGAAATCTGATCTCCTGGTTGCCAGGTGACGGCTCCTCCGAGCCGGTGCAGCTCGCAGCATCAAGTCTTTATGTTTCCCAGCCTCGCATCTTTCTGTGTCCATCTAGCTTTCACACTTTAGCGGACAGGCGGCGGCCCAGTAAGCCGATAGCGCCGCGAATGAAAGCGTTACGACACGGTGACTTTTTCTCTGCAACATCTCAGGAATAAAAACCATGAAAACGGCAGAATGGAGGCCTCAGTAGCTCTGGGATGTCTGTGTTATGATGGTAATTATTAACTCTGAACGGAGGCCTGACAGTCAAAGGAAACCAGGAAGTCAGAGTTAGGCATGTTGGCAGCGATAACACACCCTATTTACTTTTCCAAGCCGCCAAAGGGGACTAAATCCACATGGGGGAAAAGGGAGGCGGGGGTTAAAGTAGAGCAAAATACACATCAGCATACACTCTGGGGATTTGTTCGCTTCAGAATCCTACCCTTTGACCCCTGGCAGGTTTTTTTTTTCCCCCTCCTCTCTCTCTCGTGTCTTTACTGGCTCAGTGTGATATAGGTCAGTGTAGCACCTTAGAGGAAAGGTTGTGCCGAGGCGGGGATGTTGCAGGAACGTGACCGGGAGTCATCGGATACGAGGGGCGGAGGGGCGGAGGGGTGGGAAATAAGAGCGCGATCTAACGAAACAAACCGTCGCCGCTTGAAAAATGCATGACAGCGAGAGCTTTGAATGCGAAGTAAATTGAGTGTGAGGCCGGATGAGCGGCGCAACACAGAAGCAGAAACACAGACAGGGGAAATTAAGACTTTGGCTTTCTCTCAACACACCTAATCTATGTCTGACTGTTTGTGCTTGGCCTGTCTGAAAGTGTAAAAACAAGCGTGCGTATGCATGGGAAACAAGCTTTAGCGAGTTGTCGGCGTGACAATAAAAAAAAAAAAAAAGTATGAAAATGAGGTAAGTTTAAACTTTGCGTTGTTGGTGTGAATAAAACAACAGGATTTCCATGTCGTGTTTCACACAAACTCACCCCTGGCAACCAAAGAAAACTTAGCACAACTGTCTAGTGGTTGTCAAATGGAGTTTTTCATAACTGTTGAATGAATTTTCACTTTGTACTGCAGAATATGCAGCACTAATGTTGGTTATATTGCTAATTTTCATTGCATTTGAATACACCGCGCTCTTATGAAGATGTACTTTACAACCAAATTACTTTTGGTGATGTTGTGGCCCGTTTCCTGTTTCGAATAGAATAGAATAGAATGTCTTTATTGTCACTATACACATGTACAATGAGATTAAGAGCAGCTCCTTCAGTGCAATATAGATTTCAGCATTTCAAAAAGACATTCATTCCCCAGTTTATGGTGAAGCAGCTTGACTGACCTGGATTGAAGCCTGACGTCACCCCTATCTAAAGCTAGTGGCCACACCTTAGCAGCTAACGTCAGTGTAATGTTGTTGTGGCTGAATGGGAGCAAAGGAAGCATCATAAAATCCCTCTCTGGTCGATGATTAAACCTCTAAAAATTTATTAAAGTTATACGGTTGAAATCAGATGTCTACATACACTGTATAAAAAGACACATGACTTTTTTTTCCCCATTATCTGACATTAAATCTGATTTTTCTTGTTTTAGGTCAGTTAGGATTACCAACATGATTTCTATTTGCTAAATGCCAGAATAATGAGAAAGAGATTTTTTTTATTACTTTTTTAACTTCTGACTTTGAATTGTATGACTTGGGTCAAACGTTTTGGGTTTCCTTCCACAAGCTTCTCATAGTTGGATGAGTTCTGGCCCATTCCTCCTGATGGAACTGGAGTCAGGTTTGTTGGTTTTGTGATGGCAACTCCAAAAACATTCAATCTTCTTACACATTGTATGTAAACTTCTGGTTTCAACTGTATATTTAGCTGCTTTTTCCCCCATAAAATCATCATTTCTTGCCTTAAAATGACTTAGACACTAATTCTGAAGAAGAATGTTGATGCATAAAATTCCTTCCTGCAAGATGACACGATTGATTCTTTAGGTTTCCTCCATATAAAACCTTAAAGGTCTAAATCTGTGCTTTTCATTCAGTGCACCATCAAGATGGAAATGCTCAGCCATCGTTTTAACTGCTTCTTTCACTCATGATGTGTCTTCCAGAATAGGCAAAACGCCGCATGGACCATATGAACAAGGTCAAAGCATTAACTGGAGGGGATCTTTCATGTAAGACGTTCAAGACAACAAAGCATCTGGCCATGTAGTGTACTTGTATTCCGTCAAGCCCGTGCTCTGCATCCTTGAGTGCATGAGTGTTCGTCGCCTCCACAAGTCCGTGAAAGGCTACACAGATAGCTCCACAAGAAAAACTCCGTGTCCGCACAACAGTGTGCACATTCTACACCTGGTTCTACCCTTGAACAACACACTGCTGGGCTTTGTGTTAAAGCGCAATTGTTAACAACATGGAGAATGAAAGCACATCACCGCAACAGGGACGAGACCTTATTCAGCATCGAGGGACAGAGCAAGTGCAACAGCTTTTACAATATGTAGAAACTCTTTTTCTCTTTGGCCTGTTGTAAATAGGTTGTACGTCAAAGGTACATTTTTGTCGTGCCATGTTGAGTCCATCTTTGCTAAAACAAAATGTCTTAAACCAGAGGTGTCGAACTGCGGTCCTCGAGGGCCGCAATCCTGCATGTTTTAGATGTTTCCTTCTTCCAACACACCTGATTCAAATGATCAGCTC
>NW_007579960.1:0-2134 GCF_000690725.1 Stegastes partitus
GTTTGTTTTACGATACCTAAATCATCTAAAAATGTAATTATTTACAATTACAAAACTGTTTTTCTGCTCTGAGTCAAAGTCTGTGTCCAGCCGCCATCTTTTTTTTTGCAAAACTGTCATCAAGGACGTAAAATTCACCACAAATTCAAATATAAATAACATCAGTTGTTCTCTTTCCGACACAGAACAGTAAATACTAGTTTTTTGGTACATTGAGTTCATGTTTAATAGAAAATCTGAACAATCAGAGTAAGAACAGAAGAAAACAAATGTGGATTTCAGCTTTACAAGTCATTGAAGTCCTCATGTGTGAAAATTCACCAAATCTGACCCTAACGTTGGCGATACGTCTCCTTTAAAAGTCTGGCAACAACAAATGGTTTGAATCTGTGACAAACTAAAAATTCTGTCTTCAACAACTAAACTGAAACGCCTCGAGTTGCTCGGCTGTGACCAACAAACGTACGACAAGAATTCAGAGATGTTTCGCATTTTGTGTCTTTGTCCGGCCGCGATGTTCTCTTTTTACAAAATTTTCTTAAAAAACAGTAAAAGTCACCACAAATTCTCACATAACAAACCTCCACTAGTCTGTTTCCCTTCATAGAACTACAGTTTCTGCCAATAACGGCTGGATTTGACTGATTTCTTGCGCTTGCCTCAACTTCCTGCAGCAGGAAGTCGACTACTGTTGCCCAAAACAGCCTCTCTGGAGCTTCTTCTGCATCTTGGTTCCTCTGAAGAAGTTACAAGAAAGGGATTAATGAGGAAGGGAAACACCTGCGACTCCCCCGAAAGTTCTGATGAAAATAAACGGACTAAAAATTCTGTATTTCAAAACCCAAATTCAGAGATTTTTCACTTTTTCCTTCCGTCCCGTCAACGTCTTTGTCCGGCCGCGATCTTCTGTTTTTACAAAAATTTCGTAAAACAGTAAATTTCACCACAAATTCTCGCATAACAAACCTCCACTCGTCTGTTTCCCTTCATAGAACTACAGTTTCAGCCAATAGCGGCTGGATTTGACTGATTTCCTGGATCTGCCTCGACTTCCTGCAGCAGAAACTATTCCTGCCCAAAGCAGCCTCTCTGGAGCTTCTTCTACGTCTTGGTTCCTCCGTTTCAAATGAAGGTAGAAGAACCTGAAAACGACACCAGACCTGCTGGAATCAATGACAAACCATCGAGTCTAGACTCTCTCTTCTCTCCTTCGCTGGACTTTTTCAGTTTCTTCCTGATATTGTTGATTTTTAGTTGCTAATGTGAAACAATAAAAAGCGTTCGTCTCCGCCGTCCTCGCCTCCCCGCGCAGCGCCCGAGTTTTATTAACAGCCTCTAATTGGAAAACGAAAAATCCATTAACTCCACGAGAACAAATATGATCCGTTGTGACAATTAGGAGGCGGCGTAATTTTACACAAACGTAATGTAACGGGGGGAGGGGGCGCCTCGCCGTAATTGGCTTTCTTTGCTAAAATCCCATTAGCGCGACACACGAGCCGGATCGTGAGCGAACGCAGCGACGGTAATCTGATGTGACACGTTCCTCTGCTCTATTTGTCTCGTTTCCACCAGCTGACAACACAGTCGGTTATTATCCGGCGGAGGCTTATTCAACCTCTCGCTTTTCTTCGGCGCTAAACTCAGAAGTGAAGCCTGAAAGCTCGGTTTGTCTTTCTGACAGCGTTTCCTTTTGTTGTGGAACATTTCTGTTCAGGCAGGATCCTTCTCTCTCTCTAAATTAAACCCTGATGCATTTCCTGACTGGGTCACACGGCGGAGAAATGCCTGTTTTCACCTGATGTTGATGCTAATTTATGAATTTAATGACCTATTTTCTATAAATACCAGCAGAAGAAAGCTTCACTTCAGCCTGTTTCTCAAGATGCACAGGTAACAATCTTCATGTTAACACAGTAACGGAAGAAACAAAAGCAAACCGGTCAAGTAAAGTCGATGCACGCCTGCATCAGAATATAAACATATTTGTCACGATGGTCTGTTTCAACCATCTGAACCCCAAAAGCTGCTCCCAGGTTTTACACTCATGTTATGTTTTTCTACAAAATGCCCAAATGACACCATTTATCAGAGCAAGAAACTGTGAAAACAGGAAAAGAAATGTCTGATTTTC
>NW_007579960.1:4032-9651 GCF_000690725.1 Stegastes partitus
GGGTCACGGAAAGTTGACTTGGTATCGGAAAAAAAGCCAAAATTACACCATTCGTCAGAGGAAACAGGAAAAATGTAAAGATTTTCTACTTTCCCACGGTCTTTGAACTAATCGTGCATTACGTTTGCATACAGACAGAACATAAACTGGCCTTTTTTTGGCCACTGCTGATGAAAAGTTGAATTCTTTATCAAAAATGCTCCTTTTAATTGTTAAATTACACCATTTGTCAGAGTGAGAAACTGTAAAAAAAAGATTTTCTACTTTCCCACAGTCTTTGAACAAATCGTGCGTTGGTTTTGCTTCTATCAGGAAAAACAAGCTCCAAAGGGAAGCTAAAAATCAGGATTATTAATCAGAAATCATTTTATTCTGCACGACTCATTAAAAAATTTCCAAAGTAAATGGTTTGCATACAGAGAGAACATAAACTTCAATACAAGTTGAATTCATGATCAGAAATGTTCGTTTCTCTGCGTTTTTTAAATTTTTTTATTGCTAATGCTAGTAAACGTCGGCAACCTTTAGCTAGAAATCTTCTCACTCCACGTCTAGTTTGTGTAGAAGGTTTAAAAGGCATGTTTTTGTTTTTAATTGACGTGAAAAAAAAAAAAAAAAAAAAATCTTCTCACTCCACGTCTAGTTTGTGTAGAAGGTTTAAAAGACATGTTTTTGTTTTTAATGGTGTTAAAATTTCACCATTTATCGACCTAAAAAAAAAAAAAAAAAAAAAGGAAAAATGGTCGGATTATTAACTTTCCCACAGTCCTCGAACTAATCGTGTTGGCTTTTGGTTCTCATTATGAAACACAAGATAAACAGAGTCAAAGATGAACCAGAAGCTGGTGGACGGAGACCAGAAGAACCCGACTGAGGAGAACATTTAACCAGATATGAACATTTCAGTATCAGGTTTAGTCATATTTCTAGAAAACTAAATAAATCCACGGAAGCGTTAAAACAGGACAAACACTCAGAGTTTCTTTTGAATCCAGGTAGAAAACGACATGTGGCCTCCTGAGCTTTCTACCAGACCCTTCTTCTATGAAGTCAGTCCCATTAAAGGTGTGAAAAAAGGGCCATTACGCCAAAATAAACGGCAAACGAACTGCCCCTAAAGCCCCAAGTGTACGTGTTTGCTGTTTCTTCGGTGTGTACTCGAGGTTCCTCCTCGACAGCTGCCGCTGAATCGTGTTTGCTCGGCTCTTTAAACAAACCGAGGAACCCGACAGAAGCGGCACATTTCACGTCCTGTGAACGGAGCGAGCAGCGGCCCGTCTGCATGGGAAATTTCCTAACATCCGTGGAACAAAAAAAACCAACCACGAGGGCCGGCGATGGAACTTTTTAAAGAGCCAAACATCGCTAACGAGGCAGAACGAAAAAGCGAGAAGAAAGGCGATGAGAGGAACAGGCCACGGGTGAGCGGCCCGAGTCCCTATTAACCTTGTAAATGATCCAGTCGGCCGGCTGGAAGATTGAGGCGCCGCCGCTGTTTATCCAGCAGCAGCAGCAGCAGCAGCAGCGATGGTAGTCGGAGGATTTACAGAGTGTCCTTGAAGATGATGTGGAGAGGCGACGGCTGCACGGCCAATTACCAGCGTTAAGGTGCACCAACAGGCGCCGAAGCACCTCCGCAGGCGTAATTATAGGTCCAGAGATAAACCGAACGCCTGCAGATGTGCAGATTTAATGTTTAAGAAACCAAAACCGCATCCTGAGGACATCAGAGTGTCTCAGAAAGGTCCTACTGCGACGTAGAATTCAATTAAATCAACGATAACGAGCTGTTCAGAGCCTATACGGTGCAGAAAACAGAACGCTACACGTAAACCACAGTAAAATCTGAATTATGTTGTATTTGTTAAAAAGAAAACAAGAAAGAAATGAAATCACACTAAATGATAGAATTTAACCAGATAATTAAATGTTGTTTTTTTGACTGTAAAATCACCGTTAAACACCCTGAAGTGATCTTTATGTTACACATATTTACTGTCATGACTGAAAAGAAGGAAACAACTAAACCTCAGGGATAAATATTTGATTAAATGTTAATGTTTTGAACCATATTTTTACAGTGAATAACATAATTATAGATAAAATAAAGAGTAGAGGCAGAATTTGTTGTTAAATCAGTAAGTTGTTAAATGATGCTGCATTAGTTTAACCAAACAAACCAAATAAAGAATATTACACAAAGTTTTACCAGATAATAAAACATTTGTTTGTTTGTTTTTGCATTTTTTTGACTGTACAATTACCCTCAAACGCCCTGAAGTGATCGTTATTTTACGGATATTTACTGTTATTACTGAAAAGAAAAGAAAAAATTAACCTTAGGGACAAAAATTTGATTAAATATAAATGTTTTGAACCATATTTTTTACAATGAATAACAACATAATTATAGATAAAATAAAGAGTAGAGGTGGAATTAGTTGATAATGTTTCTTTTTATTAGTCGCTCATGAACTCCTGATCATTGCACAGATACTTTAAATCTAAATATGTTTTTATCTTTGCAACGCGATCGTTAAATAAATGACAACAAAGAGCAGAACTGAAGCTTGTAATTATTCTCGTTAAATATTTGCACATGTCGAAGCAACAACGTCATAAAAACGTCTACAAAACACCGAATCCCTCGCTCGTGTTCACACCCCTGCGTCTCGGTTTAATAACCCACCAAGTCCGTATGGTTTCATGATGTTCAGTGCATCAGAACCAACTCCAGAACTTCCTCTTCCTGGTCACATGTCTGTGTGACGAGGCGTCAGCGAGAAAAACTGCATCAAAGTTCGTCGCTTACAACTTTCAGGCTGTTTCCTCTGAATCAGTCATGAACTTCCTGGTTTCTGCACCGATCCCTGGACGTCTTTATATTTATTTACGCGATGCAGTGATGAAATATGTCAGAATAAAGAGCAGAGCAGAGCTGAAACGCTTGTTGCATGTTCACACACACCAAAGGAAAAAGTCTATAAACAATCAGCAAACTATACGTATCACCCGTTGTCACACTCCGGCTTCTCAGTGGAATAAATCACGACGTCTACGTTGTTTCATGACATAGCGCACATTAAAATAAACAGCAGACCGTAACCGTTCTGATGATACCAGATGTTTCTCTGTGCAGCAAACCGTGGTCGAGTCAAACAGTTTGGAAATCGCACCAAACGTCTGCATTTTCACCGACGTCACGCCTGAGTGAAACACAAACTCGAAATACTGGATTTGCTTTTAACTGCAAGTTCATTAAAGCGCTTTAGTGAATAAAATAATGAAAGTTATTCAGCAGAAACTGCATCATGTTGAATCTTTTCCTCCACTTTGGATGAACTCACGTCATTTTTATCACATTAAAACATGCAAACAAACTTCCAGATGTAGATTTTCTTTAGGTGCAGCATCAGCAGTCATTTGTTCTGCACAGCATTTACCCGCTTTGCAGTCAAATTCAGTCGTACGGCGGCGACTGAAAGCAGAGGCGGTTGCCGTGGAAACAGCCGAGAGCTCAACGGGTTAAAGGAGCAGATCGATGCAAACCCGCCGCGAAGCTAACGAGGGCTTCGTAAACAGAGTCTGGAGGGTTTTCAGTCTTTCAGCGCTGCGATATCGAACGAAATCCCCTCAAATCAATAAAAATAATTGTCAAATTCATCAAACGTCCGCGTTTCCAGGCGTCGTTTCTGTCTCCGAGCAGAGAAAACACCGTCATCATGGTTTAAAAAAGAAGACCTGGAGGGTTAGAGGTCGGAGCGTGGAACTGGCCTCGCGCCGCTCTGATGTGATATCAGCGAGAAAGAACTCCGATCCATTCAGGAGTTAATGGACCGGAGGCGCTGGGGCCGATACCGGTCGAGGACGAGCCGATCAATCTGTAGGACGGATCGACGACGACGCGCCGCCGTCGATGGACAAACCGGGTGGTCGGAGAATACCGCCGATTAAATCGATAAATACGTTTAACCTTTAGCTGAGCGTGTGGTTCATGAATAACGCTGCTTCACTTCACACACGCAGCCTCAATTCATCCTGAAATCATCTTCAGTAAAGACGTCAGAGTTCTGGGCCCGGTGGAGGTGTTCTACAGGGTTCTACTGTCTGTCCTGTTCTTCACATTGCACAGAAAATATGTAAGATCATAATAATAAATAATAATAATAAGATAGTAAATAAAACTGTAAATTACAACCACAACCAGACGATTATATTTATTCTTCTGTTTTTTTCACTTGGTTTTCAGACGTTTCACTGTAGTTTTGATGTTTCTTGGTTCCTACATTTGTGTTTTTTATTTAAATCCCAGATCTATCTGTACCTGTGCACGGTTAAATCTAAAACCACAAACTGGAAAGACTTCTGAAGCTTCGTCTTGGCTTTACTTATTTCCATCCAGTCCAGACAGCTTCTTCCTTCTTCGCTTGTCAGACAGACGTCTGCCAGAACTCTCCCCTCGTTGGTGCGTTCAAGGACGTTCCGGCGTCTGAGATTCAGAAACGAGCTGCGACGTGATGAAAACAAACAAACAAAGACGTTGCGGGAGGAAAAAAAAACGTTAATTGGGTGAGTTCTTGCGATGAGCGTCTGCGTCCAGACAGTCCTTGAACGCATCAACGGGCAGAAATCTTCAGATCGTTTCTGTTTCTGTCGACGAGAGCAGCGATGAAGTTTCAGGATGAGTTGTTTAGTCTGTAAAATATCAGAAGAACCCAACATGACGTCTTTAAATGTCTTGTTCTGTCCAAAGATCTTCCGTTTACTGTCACAGGAGAACAGTTGACTTCAAGGTTCTGTTTCCGTTCATTTCTTTGGTCGCTGCTTCTACAAACGTCGTGTTTCTTCTTCTGACCTCCAGCTGAGCGTCACACATCAGCCCATCTGACAGAAACTNCCTCCATCCAGCCTCTACTTCCTCCATCCTGAGTCCATCCAGCCTCCATCCTGACTCCCTCCTGACTCCATCCAGCCTCCATCCTGACTCATCCTTCCTCCATCCAGCCTCTATCCAGCCTCTATCCAGCCTCCATCCAGCCTCTACTTCCTCCATCCAGCCTCCATCCAGCCTCCATCTCTGCTCGTCCTCCAACACCCCCCTCTGGTTTCCAGGCCTCCACCCATCAGTCCTTCTTCTTCTCCCCCTGCAGCTTCTTCGTCTTCCTCCATCATCATCATCTTCCCTCCCCTGGCCTTCCCTCTTCTCGCCGGCATCCATCGGTCCTCTCAGCGTCGCCTCGCTCTTCTTCTTCTTCCTCCTCCTCCTCCCCCCCCCGGTGCCTTCATATTTATTTCATAGCTGGCAGGCTTGAGAGGACGCGAGGCCCGCCGGCGAATGAAAGGGTGAATTTCCACATGCATTATTCCGGCGTGGAGCCGCTGCCGAGATGCCCGGCGGCGCTCGGCGGCAGCCCGTATGGACGAGCCGAGCGGCGTGCAGGGATTTCATGGAGACGCGTGACGGGAATGCAGAGAAACGCTGCGATGGATGCCGTCTGCAGCACGCGGTGGAGAAAACCACAGAAGAAGAGAAGGTACGTGTCGACAGGAGATGCACAGAGATACGTGGGTCACGGAAAGTTGACTTGGTATCGGAAAAAAAGCCAAAATTACACCATT
>NW_007579960.1:14083-18741 GCF_000690725.1 Stegastes partitus
AGGAGGAAAGAAACCAGAAAATATTCACATTTCAGAAGCTGGAATCCAAGAATCTACTCTGGTTGTTGACTGTAAAGTCTCTAAAAACTGGTTTTGACTTTTGAATTAGTAGAATATTGACGTAAACGATGATAATAAATCTAAATACTGATGCATTGTGGCAGTGATGTGATGGAAAATGGAGTAAAACAGGTAAAAATCACTGCTATGATCCATAAAAACCAAAAGTTTTGAGGCCTGAATTAGCATCATGAGATAAAACATGAAACTGGTCCAGAGGCTTCATGTTTGTCCACTTTGGATTTGAATTAGCAGCAAATAACTCAATCCAATTTAGTCTATAATATGTCAGCAAATGATGAAAAAAGCCAAAGATAACGGTCTGAAATGTTTAGTTTTAGTGAAAAACCCAAAGATGTTCAGTTTATGGTCACAGAGGAGGAAAGAAACCAGAAAATATTCACATTTCAGAAGCTGTAAATGAGAGAAATTACACTTTTTGGGGGGATTATTAATCATTGTAGTTAGAAACTCTTTAGAATTAAAGAAAACTGACGTAAACGCTGGTAATAAATGTAAATGCTGGTCTGTTGTGGCGGCGCTGTGATGGAAAATGGTGTAAAACAGGTAAAACTCTCTGCTATGATCCTTTAAAACCAAAAGTTTTTGAATTAGCATCATGGGACGGAACATGAAACCGGTCCAGAGGCTTCATGTTTTAGCCTGAAAATCCGACATAATCCTTCATTTTGAACCTCGTCGGCTTTGGAAAGTTCTCCCTCACAAACCCCTGGAGAGCCGATTCAAACCTGTCTCATGCTTTAAAACCCATTTTAACTCTCCAGAAAATGGAATTATGCAGGAAAAAAAAACCACACACACGGTGAAAATGACCAACAAGCCCGTACAGCTTCCTCTGCGGCGCAGCTCGGCTCGCTGGCCCGAGTTCATTTTAATCCACTCATCCTCTCCGTGAAAGCATGTGTCAGTCAGAGCGCAGAGCCAAAAAACAGACGGCGAGAAGGCGAGGGCGCTAAAATTAGACGAGATGGAAGTTAAGAGACAGAAACAGGAAAAGAGAGAGGAAGGTGGAAGACGGGAGGCCTGCTGGGCTCATTCAGGCGCTGCCAGGACGCCTGAAAGACCCAAAGAAACCCAGCAACCGCGCAACAAAGGCAGAAATGCTCATTCACACCAGAGCTGCTGTTTTGGCATTCACAGCTTCAGTCTGGACCAATCACATCCATGAACTCGGCCGCCGATCAGGAGTAACGGGCTTTTATTTTGTAGGAATCTAAAACAGAGATGTGAACCCGTATTAGTTTGTAAACTCCAGAGTTGCTGCAGACTTTGCATCAGGAATCCAACAGAACCAGAACTAATGAAGACAAATGCCGACTAAGACTTTCCTGTTTTCTATCTTTGCATCCACATGAAGAGCTTCAGGACCAGATCCTGAGCAAACGTCTGAGAGGCCGTGGGTCTGAGCTACCATCAGGAGAAGCAGCAGCAGGTTAGGAAGCTTTAGGAGGTTTATTACCCTCCATAGGGGGCGTTTGATGTGCTGACAGACCTCCAGGGAGCGTCGCAGGAGCACCAGGAGCAGAGCATCGCTGCACCAGGAGACTCCTGCAGGAGGTCTGCACAGTTTAAATCAGGCTTTGATTCATGCAGTCTGTGAATGTGTCGTTAACTACATATAGACGTAGTCAGAGACGAGCTAATTAAAACTAATTAGAAGTTTTCATGTGGCTGTAGACTGATCAACGTTACACCAATTTACTACAATAATTCTGGATTCTTTAATCAGGAAGTTTTCATATTTATGACTTTTTTATATTGAGCATTACTGGAATAAAACATTAAAGAATATTGTACAGACACACACACAAGTGTGTTTTCTGGATCAACTGTTGGTTTAGAGACCAAACAAATCCAGACTTAGAAATAAGTCCAGCAGGAAGTTACTCATTAGAAACAAATAAGTCCAGGATCTACTGAGTCATTAGAACCCAACAGGCTAGGATCTACTGACTTTATAGAAACCAATAAGTCCAGGATCTACTGAGTCATTAGAACCCAACAAACCAGGAATCCACTGAGTCGGTAGTAAACAACAATTCAGAATCGATTGAATCATTAGAAATGAACAAACTAAGGATCTATTGAACATTAGAAAGCAACACATCCAGGACCTACTGAGTCATCAGAATTCAAATAAACAGAATAAACTGAGTCATTAGAATCTCACAAATCCAGGATCTACTGAGTCATTAGAACCCAACAGGCTAGGATCTACTGACTTAATAGAAACCAATAAATCCAGGATCTACTGAGTCATTAGAACCCACCAAACAAGATTCTACTCAGTCATGAGAAACCAACAAACCAGCACATAGTGAGTCATTAGAACCCAAAATCCAGGATCCATTGACTGAATAGAACCCAACAGACCAAGAATCTACTGAGTTAGAACATAAACAGACTGAATAGCTGAAGGCTTGTTTTTTAAACATGCAAAAAATAAGAATAAGAAAAAAAAACAGTGTAAACAACCGACAGAATGAGCAGCGAGCATGAACAGGAAACAGGAATAACAGGAAGTATACAAAGACATGGAGCCGCACCTTTAATGTGATTAAACACAAGTAATTATGACCTTCATGTATTTTCTATTTTCAGGATGCAGGCCCCAAACCAACAACTAGAACATGTACCAAAGTCTGAAGCAACCGTCAACCATCCATGAAGACTTCAGACATCGAAAACTCCAGAACCACCACGTTCACGGGAAACCATCGAGTTGGGATTCAAAAGAAACCAACAACTCCAGAACAATCTTAAGAAGCCACCGGTCCGGACTGTGGTTCTGAGGAAGCAGCAACCTAACTGGTCGTCTGGTGTTCTGTTGGACTCTGAGTCAATAAAGAACCAGAATGAAACCGGGAAGTGTGACGGACAACAGAAAAGGCAGCAGCTCAGCGGGTCGGTTCATCGCCATCCGTCTGATTCTTTAACCACTTCAGGATCTCGCCAGAACCCGACGGAACAATCAGAGGTAGAGAACCAAGCGCAGGAGTTAAGATTCTGATGGAACCGTCATGCTTTCCCAAACAACAGACTTCTTTAAATCCATCTCGCTTCAACACAATCAATCATTCGACGGCAACACAGCGAAAAACAACACAAGAACCAGCAGCTTCAGGACAGGAGGAGCGCTCGATTTGCTTACCTTGAGTGTCCGAAGCACAAGAAGACGAAGTGGACGATCAACCAGGACGGCACCGGAAAAACAAAAGAGACGTTTTATTAGAATTACAGCAACAACAGAGTTTAAAGTTTGATTTAGTGGCACCAACAAAATGTCAGAGAGTGATGAAAAAAGCCAAAAACAATGGTCTGAAATGTTTAGTTCTAATGAAAAACCCCAAAGATGTTCAGTTTAAGGTCACAGAGGAGGAAAGAAACCAGAAAATATTCACATTTCAGAAGCTGGAATCCAAGAATCTACTCTGGTTGTTGACTGTAAAGTGTCTGGAAACTGGTTTTGACTTTTGAATTTGTAGAATATTGACGTAAACGCTGCTGATAAACATAAATACTGATGTATGGTGGCAGCGCTGTGATGGAAAATGGAGCAAAACTGGTTAAAATCACTGCTATGATCCATAAAAACCAAAAGTTTCTGAGAAGTTAACTAGCATCATGAGATAAAACATGAACCTGGTCCAGAGGCTTCATGTTTGTCTGCTTTGGATTTGAATTAGCAGCAAATAACTTTTGCTTTTTGCCAATTTTAGTCCATAAAATGTCAGAAAATGATGAAAACAGCCAAAGATAACGGTCTGAAATGTTTAGTTCTAGTGAAAAAAAACCCAAAGATGTTCAGTTTAAGGTCACAGAGGAGGAAAGAAACAAGTTATTAAAGCCAAAAAAGCAAAAGTTTTGAGGCCTAAATCAGCATCATGGGGTAAAACATGAACCTGGTCCAGAGGCTCCATGTTTGATTGTCAGCTGGAGTCACAAAACAACCAGCTGACCAAAGAAAAGCCTTTCAGTCCCCCGCTAACGTGTTAGCATCTGGAGTTACAAGAACCGAGCAGCCGGCGCCGTTCGAGGCAGAACCAGCTGCCAGGGCCGAGTTCTGGTTGTTGTTGGTGGAAGTTCTGGTGGCAAATGTGGGTTTGCGCACACATTAGTACACATGATGCACACACAGAAGGTCAGGCGAGTGTCCCCGCCGAGGCAGTGTGCTGTCGCTTCCATCCCGATGAAACCGGCCATCTGGGACGCCGAGCGGACCACACGGGCCGGTCACGATGCAACAGCGAAAGGCTTTTCACACGCCGCCGCTCGTCTCTTCACAACAAATAGCAGCCCGATGATACCGAACTCTACAAAACCGTTTCTGTGAAAGTCTGAGTCCCAAAACCTGCCGATAAAACGGACGAACATGACAGAAGAAGTGTCTGATTTTCAACTTTCACACAGTCTTTGAACGCATCGTCTGAGTCTTCTGGTTCCCTCAGTTAAAGTCGTCCAATCAGAGCCCGACATTGTGACACGTCAACAAAATCTGTTTATTCTACACGTCTCATGATTTTAAAACACCAACAAAAGTGAAGCATCTGCACCAGAACCTGAGAAAAACTAAAAAC
>NW_007579960.1:19516-25310 GCF_000690725.1 Stegastes partitus
CTTGGTTACAACACAGTTGCATTAGTTGATTAAAAACTAACTTCCAGTTGAGGTAACTTGATGGAATCGGCTTGATATCCTGACTTTTCTTATTTTTTTTATTTAATCTTAGCATATCGGGACAATTTCTGACGGTTTAAACAACAACAAACAAACTAAACAAAAATAAACAAAAAACACACAAACAGAGTTATCGTTAAGTAGTTTTGGACAATTTTATGTTATTCTGGGCAAACTTTTGGCCACATTTTAACCAATTTTGGCTAAATTGTGAAAAAATGTTAATTTAATTTGAGTGATTTTGGACAGTCGAGTCGTTCTAGAAGCTTTTAAGTCATTTCAGACGGATAAATAAATGCTGAACAGGATTTTTATTCACTTTTTGGACAATAATGATAAAGAAACTCAACATTTCGGAGTATTTCCATCGAGGCGACGGACTTCATGTTTTATATTTATATAAAGTAAAAGTGCGACGGCAGCGACTGAAAGCAGAGCATCGTGGAGCCGCCGGTCGGGCTCGGGAGGGTTAAACGTGTTTTTTGACTCAGTGATCCATACTCAGACAAACATGCAGCAGCAAAGGTCAGCGCCGCTGCCAATACCGCCGGCTGGTATTGACCAAACTAAAATATCACACAGTGTTTGGTCAAATACATGCAGCAGAAAAACGACACGACAACAATCCGCGGAGAGGTTGTAAATGAGAAGAAGAAAAAAAAACCTGATTGAGCTCGTCAACAGGCCTCAGATGGAGGAGCAGGAAGAAGGAGCACCGTGACGGAGACCCGAGGCCTCAAATCAAATATTAATACGACATGTTTTATTCACCGCCTCTCCTTCAGGTGTCCTCCTTCACTCGCTCTCATTTGATCAGCAGAAAACCTCCTAATTAGCATCTAGGTGTTCGTTTGATAGATGCTAACGTCGCCTCCGCCGGTGACGTTCGAAGCTGCAATAATCGATCAGTGGAGTTAATAAATGATGGATCGGATGAATAATGTAGACGCTGGACCTGTTTGTGAACGAGCAGCAGACCTGCAGCTCTGTGGAGCTCTTTAGCTTCTTTTAGCTCAATGTTTTGGTTTGATGGCAAAAAAGAAAAAAAAAACAGCAAATATTTGTAGAATAATGATGTTTTCAGCTGATTTAAATGCAGTAAGTCCCTAAAAAATCACTTCCTGTTTGTAAAAATGTGGACTTTATCTTAGTGTTTATGTTTTGTTACATAAAAAATTACTTTTTTGTTTAATGTGTAATTTTCCAGATTTTTTAACAGAACAGAAGAAATCTGCAAAATAACAGTTTAAATAATTATTTCCCATCATGTATATTTAAATAACAGGACATATCTGTAAAATAACATCATTTTCTGCTGATTATAACATGATTTTACAGAATTTTCCCAGAAAACATTCAGTCAATTAATCTGTAAAAATGCAGATTTTTTTTGTGGAGTTTATGTTTTGTTTCAGTCAACATGAACTTTTTTGTTTAATTTTCCAAATGATTGAACAAAACAGGGAAAGTCTACAAAATAAGAGTTGAAATAATTCATTTCCATTTCTAAATTACTTTCTAAATCAACATATACTTAAATAACAGTAAATATCTGGAAAACAACAACAATTTGTGCTGATTTAAATGCAGTAACAGTTTTCATTTTATGGTCAAATGTTTTAAAAGAAAAAAAAAACTTTAATTTGATTTGGAAATTATTTTAATTTTCTTTCTTTTTTTTTTACAGTTAACGTGTAAATTTAAAAAATCTGAGATTTTATTAATTTATATCTGTGAATTAAATCAGGGGTGATTATTAAATAAAATAAATTAAAATAAATAAAAGTTTGAATTAATTTACATGTTGACAGAAACGGTAAAAACATCCACATTAAAAATCTGTATTTTTACAAATAATTATATGTTCTTTAGCAATATTTGGCTGTTTGACAGTTTTTACTTTATTTAAACAAACAAAAATAATTTAAAAAAAAAATGTTGTTATGACATTATTAATACAGGATGTCCCAGAATAATGTCAAGTAAATTCACAGAAATAAAAATATTCATTCATATGACAACTGAATTAAAAGCAACAGACAGAAACTGTAAATAATACGTGCATATTATGAAAAATCTGCATTTTTACAAACTCTAATTTCTCCTGTTTCGTGACAGAAAATACCCCGAATAAGGTGCTGCAAACTCTAATTTAATGCAGGTTTTAGAGATTCCTCGTTAAGGAGCTGCTCAGACAGTTAGAGACGTAGAAATAGAACGTTTAGAGCAGAAAACATTTGGATTTTTTTTCTCCTGCTAGCGTCTACGTTTGCTCTAAAACACAGACCTGTAAAGACCGCTGAGGAGCTGCAGAGCCTCCTCGGGTTTACCTCCAGTCCTGTTAGACACGAGCTGCAGGATTCTGTTGGGTCGGCGGTTTCGCAGAAGGTCGGGTTAGCAGCAGCAGCCGCTAATGGATACCGGCGGTTGGTTAACGGTGACTACCCAGAATCCTCGGGGGCCGGGGGATGAGAGGAGCTGCCTCGGAGCCAAATAAAACCCGATCAGGACGCTGATTGAGCTGCCGCCTCTCTGATCTATTGCCCCGGGGCAGTTAGATAGGGGAGGAGGGGGGAGCGCCACCCCGCTGTCAATCACCCTCACATTAAACCACCAAGGTCGAGTCTGGAGGGCGAACGGCGCCGACCAATCAGAGGACGCACCTGCCGCCGTGTCATCAATCAGCCGCCTCGCGTGAGGATGTCAGAGCTCCTCCAGCAGCCGGTTCTGTTCAGGACTCCTACACCGGACCCAGAACGCTGCTCCGGTCCGTTTTTCTGCCAGAATTCAGACAGTTTCACACATTTTTGGTCATTTTTTAACCCACGGAGCCGTTTTCAGGGTTCGATATGTCCAGAAATAAAACTCAAACAGCCGTGAAATGTGGTGAAGCCGCCGACGGAGCGACTTCCACCAGATAGAAATGATCCAATGACTCCAGCAGAGGACACGTTTCCATTTACTGGCTCTCCAAAATGGGAAAAAAAGTGCAAAAATATGCACCAAGAAACTTCCTGTCGGTGTCTATGAATGGATGGATCCACGTTTCTACTAAAGTATCGTCCATATTGTCCAGAACTCCAATAATGGATCATTACTGGACCGTAGAAATGGACAAAAGTGCAAAACATGCACCAAGAAACTTCCTGTAAGCGTCTATGAATATATGGATCTAAAATGTCTGAATGTCTCAAAAACTGTTGGAAACGATGTTAAATCGGTCCAACATGAGAACAAAACGCTCCCAAGTAGCTCCGTATTGTCCAGAATCACAACGATGAGTAAATATTGGACCTTAACAATAAAATGTCCAAAATGTCCAACCAGGCTGGTGCTGATCCAGAGAGTTCCTGTCAGTGTCTGTCTATGGATGGATCCATGGTTCTACTAGAACCCAGTCTCTGGTCACATCTCACCTCCTCATTTCTCTCCTCTCGACTGTCCGTCAAACCCGCGGACCGAACCGCCGTCAAAAGTTCTCCTCGTTTATTCTGTTCTGGAGGACGACTGGGTTGAACCGCTCACATCCACCAGCGGCTTCAGAACCGCTAAACGTGGACTCACCGTGGCTCTGCCGGTTCGGTTTCACTCCACAGTTTGTCTCTCGGGTCCGTTTACTGTCAGTTCTTGTAAAAAGCCTGAAGTCCGGTTTGAACCCAGACCATGAGGACGACGTCCACGTCAGACGTCTGTGGTTCTACTGAGAGCTGCTGGAACACATTTAAACTAATAATCATGAAGCTTGTTCTGGATTTAAATCAGTAAAATAAATACAAACATCATTATAAACACACACGTGACTGTGAAGGAATTATTAGTTATTTTATTTTAATTAAACTGAATGATGAATTAATCATATATATTAATTATATAAATTCATTGATCACAATTACTGAAATATTTTTTATTTTCAATATTTTTTTATTTATTTTAAAAACCCACTAATTTACATGTTAACGGTACAAAATTTAGAAGAAAAAAGAAGCCAATACTCAAAATGACGTCAACATTTAAATATCTGTTTTTTAATTTTTATTTTTTACAAATTGCAATGTATTATTTTACAATGTGTGACCACAAAATTACACAATTTTTACTTCATTTTTATAAACAAAAATACAGATTGTTGCCAAAATTAGGGGGAAAAAAGCATAATGGGGATTATTTATATAAGGATTAAAGCATTATTATTATTATTATTAGACTTTTTTTTTTTAAAAACAATTTGATTTTCCCAGTTGTTTTTTGTTTTTATTGTTTTTTTTTTTTAATTACAGATAATTTTGAGTAAAATCCCTGGAAAACAAACAAACAAACAAACAAACAAACATGTTTCCTGTAATAAACCAGAGTGAAGCTGTGAACATCGTCCACGTCAGAAACGTGTATTTTTATCTTCACTATTTGTTTTTTTGCTCCGTGTGAAGTTTCACTGCTTTTAATTCATTGAATCTCTCGTTGCTTCACAGACGTTTGCTGATCATGTCATCGTTTCCTTACAGCTTCTCAACGCTGTAGTATTTCACTAATTTTTACTTTTTCGGCTCATTTGCTGCCGGGTTTTTATCGTTTTTAGTCGGATTTGTTCTGACTGTGGACGTTAAAGCATCACAGAACTCCATCTGGTCTCTGAACCGTCTTCTGTTTTCACATCAGAGGAAGCTTCTGCGTCTCTGTTCACATTCAGACGACCAGAATCTCCACAAGTCGTAGGAATTCTATGTGATTCTGCTCGAAGCTGAACAGAAACAAACCCAATAAAAACACGGACTTCCTGCAGGATCACATGACTTCTTAACATCTGCAGCAGGTGGCGCCGCTCAGTCCAGGCTTTCTCCTTTTTGTAGGATAAATATTCAGAGACCTTAAATTAGTTTTATTCTGATTCTGTCTGAGTTCTGGTTCCTCGGAGCTGCAGGACTTTGGTGAAAAACGAGCGACTCGCTGCGAGTTCAGAAGGTTTAATTGCAAACATCCATAAATGTGTGCGTCCACTCTGCTCCGATACCAGCGCCTTTTATTCCTGGACGGAGGAAACTCTAGGTTACCCAGAATGCTTTGTCCTCAGGAAGTGAATCGAGCGTTGACTTTGTGTGCCTTTATTGACGAGAATCCGGGTCTAAAGCGGCGCCGGTTCGCGGGTCGGTTATCGCGGTGGGAGGTTGAGTCCAGCGTCCATCAGGGGCCCGGCGGCCGCTCGGCCATCGACGACCTGCTGACGAACCTCGTCTCAGGGAATCACAGCGTCACCAAAATCAAATCAAAGTCTCTTTTTTTTACCTCCTGGACCCTAAAAGCTCAACTTCTAAATGTCACCGCTCGCCGTCGTCTCTTCCTGCATTATTCATGAACTTCTTTCTGCCGTTCGACGCTCCGGCGATCGCGTTCGGCTTTCCCTGATTTGCATAAAAGAAGGCAGCGAGATCCTGGCGGTGTAATTGTGAGATAATTGCACACAGACTCTGAGTCGTTTGGCGTAATGCCGTGATTGCAGGCCTTCTCCCCGCCGGCGTTTGGACGCAAAAGGGATTCGTTAACAACACGGAGAGCAGCTACGTTCAGTTTAATACAATGAAAGCACACGTTGGTGAAAAAACGTGTTTGATTTGGGATTTCAAACCAGTGAAGTGTTGAAATGATCCTCGATCCATCGGCTGATGTCAGATGATGGTGACGGCACCTCTGAGTTTAAATAAATGAAGGATTTCAAGTATTTAACTGCTTTTAAATGACA
>NW_007579960.1:26487-40509 GCF_000690725.1 Stegastes partitus
CCAAAATGCCTCAAAAATCGTCCATAATGGCTCAAAAATCAGCAAAATAACTTGAAATCCATCCAATATGACATAAAATGTGTTCAAGACGACTTAATACACGTCCAGGTTGACTTAAAACTAGTCTGAAAATTATGCCAAACTTTTTCAGAATGTCTCAAACAAGCTCAAAATTACTAAATAATCGTCAAAAATGACCTGAAATTTCTTCAAAACAACTCAAAACTTCAAAATGCAAACTCCAAAATGATAAAAACATGCAGAGGATGACTCAAAAATACCCAAAACCACTCCAGCGTGATTTCAAACTGATCCAAAATGACTTGAAATGTGTCCAAAAGGTCTCCAAAACTGTCCAAAATGACTCGAAACATGTCTAGAAAGATGGCAGATTTGTCCAGAATGTCTCAAATCTGGTTCAAAATGACTGAAAGTAGCTCAAAATCACTTAACGATGGTCTAAAATGACCTAAAACCTGAAGTGAAATCTGTCCAAAGAGACTTAAAGTTGCATAAACGTGTAGATATTGGCGTCCACAGACGAGGAGCTGAAACGTTGAGGATTTTCCTTCAGATCCACAATGAAGTTGGAAAAACGTGGTTTCCAGGCGACTAAATCTGTGTTTACTGACAGTCAGACGCAGGAACAAACCATAAAATGAGCATAAAGTCATAAAGAGCGAAGTCGTCTGTTCGTGTTTAGAAGTAATCACACTTCAGGAGGAAATAAAAAAACCAGACGCCACAAATAAACGTCGGTGCCTTTAAAGAAAACACGGATGAAGGAAAGCCTGCAGGCAGATCAGGAAAAATGAGATGTGAAGAGTGAGACGGCGACAAAATGAGGCTGTTAAGGTGAATATTACCGGCAGCGAAAGCACATCTGAGCTGAGCGTGATGGATGTGGAGGCGCGCTCGTTTCATTACACCTGCTCAGCGCAAAACCGCAACAACGCCGGGGTTTAGCCGCTTCGCTACGGCGTCTCCTGCACGGATGTTTGACTGAAGACGTGATGCTGCTGACACGTACGATAACCAACCGCAGGGACTGTAGACTGACCCAAAACCTGCCCAAGACGATGCTAAATGTGTTAAAGTCATTAAACCTGCTCAAGACGATGCTAAATGTGTTAACAAAGTCAGAAAACCTGCTCAAGACGATGCTAAATGTGTTAACAAAGTCATAAAACCTGCTCAAGATGATGCTAAATGTGTTTAAAAAGTCATAAAACCTGCTGAAGATGATGCTAAATGTGTTAAAGTCATTAAACCTGCTCAAGATGATGCAAAACTCGTCCAAAATGAATCCAAATGCATCCAAAATGGCAGAAGCTTGTCTCAAAATTATGCAAAGTATGTCCTAAATAACTTGAAACCTGTTCAGTAGGACAAACATGATCTAAAATCACAAAACATTTCTCCAAAATTCATCTAAATGCATGCAAAATGGCACAAACGTATCTCAAAATACAGCAAAACATATCCAAGATGATGTGAAATCTGTCAAAAATTACTTGAAAACTGTTCAAAAGGACAAACGTTGTCCAAAATGAAGCAAAACTTGTTCAAAGTGACTAAAATGTGTCCAAAACGACTCAAACTTCATCCAAAACGATTGAGAACGTGTCCCAACACTCTGGACTCTGACACTCTGATGAACTGTCCAAAACCGTAACACCTAAAAATGATCTAAAATGACTTGAAGAAATGTCAAAAACTACTCTGCATCCAAAAAACACATCCACAATGACCTAAACACTGCCCAGAAGGACTCAAAACATTGACACAAAACTATTTAAAATATGTCCAAGAGGCCACAAACTTGTCTGAAACCACGTTAAACCTGTTCAAAGTGACTGAAATGTGGCCAAAATGACTCAAAACACCTAAAATTCTCCCAGAATGACTCAAACTGCATCCAAAACCACTCAGACTGTGTCCGACCCGCTGGACTCAGATCCGCTGGACTCTGACCCGCTGGACTCCGACCCGCTGGACTCCGACCCGCTGGACTCTACTTTTTGTCTCCCGGCTCTATGAGCTCTCTCTGACTGCTGCTGTTCTTTATTTCGCCGCCGTATCACGTTACGATCTCCTCTCTGGACTCAGACGAGCTTTCATCGTCTCTGAGCGACGTGGACTCGAAGCCCGACTTGGAAATGTCCCGCAGGAAGGACGAGCTGGACTCTAATGTCCGGAGCAGCCGACCTGAGGGCGGTCTGCTGAGACCTTCCTGGTCTTCCTGCCTCAGACTCACCTGTGCAGCTCGTTAGCCGCCGTGTCTCGTCTGACCTTTGCTCTAATTAGTGCCGGCCCTCCGTGGGGTCGGATCACCTGACGGGAAGCCGTTTACCGACATGGGCTCGTGTTTGTGGGATCGATGCTTGTTTGTTTTTGTTTTCTACACGTGGCTTCATTTGAATATGGCGACCTCGCCGTCCTCCGCTGCCATGGCAACAGAGCGGCAAAAAAATTGAATCCCTGCAGGTGAGTAAAGAAAACCATTAAAGAATATGTTTCACGTTTCATGTTGCAGAAAAGGCTACGGTGAGGTTCTGGTGTAATCGTGTGCAGAAAAACTGAATTTAACAAAAAAAACAAAACAAACACAAACAAACTGATATAAATGCTAATTACTGAGTGCATTTGGAGTTCTAGTTCCTGTTTCATCCTTGGCGTCGTCTCAGATTCATCTCCAGGGTCAGGAAACACTCGCTCTGGGTTCCTGCTGCACCACGGCAGACGTCTGAGGACGTTTTAAGGACGTCTTGTTTACTTCCTTGTCCTTCGAGCCTCAGATGACTCCAATCAAACCAAGCTAGCCCACGACGTGATGAGGGTCCATAAAACAAGCGCGCCTCCCTGCTGGCTAACCGCTAACTGTGACAGTTGTGTTGATGAACTCAGCAGCATCAAACTATAAAACACGTCTGTTCAGTGTAGCTACTTATCAAAGGCTAGCGCGCTAAGAATGCTAAGCTAGGGTTTTCAAACATAGAACTCTGATTACAGGCTACAAACTAAGGTGATGGACTACGACTGCCATCAAAGCTAACGTTAGCCACATTACTACTGCTAATGCTAATACCATACAAGCTAATGTTAGCCCCATAACTACTGCTACTACTACCAACATCAAAGCTAATATTAGTCCCATTACGACTGCTAATACTGCTACCATCAAAGCTTATGTTAGCCACATTACTACTGCTAGTGCTACTGCTCCCACTACTGCGAACATCAAAGCTAATGTTAGCCACATCACTACTGCAAATACTACTACCAACATCGAAGCTAATGTTAGCCCCATAACTACTGCTACTACTACCAACACCAAAGCAAATGTTAGTCCCATCACTACTGCTCCTACTACAACCAACATCAAAGCTAATGTTAGTCACATCATTACTGCAAATACTACAACCAACATCAAAGCTAGTGTTAGCCACATTACTATTGCTAATGCTATTGCTCCTACTACTATGAACACTAAAGTTAATGTTAGCCACATCACTACTGCTAATACTACTACCACCTAAGCTAATGTTAGCCACATTATCGCTACAACTACCATCAAAGCTAATGTTGGCCACATTGCTACTGCTACTACTACTACAATCATTAAAGCTAATGTTAGCCACATTATCGCTACTACTACTACTACCAAAGCTAATGTTAGCCCCATCACTGCTGCTAATACTACCACTATCAAAGCTATTGTTAGCCACATTACTACCGCTACCACTACTACCACCATAAAAGCTAATGTTAGCCACATTAGCCGCACAATGCGCTAACATTAAGGATTTCCCTGTAACTGTGGGGACATTGCCATCCACAACAACAGTCCTCTGCTGGGTGTTTAGTTGCTCAGATGCTGGCAGTGCATGAACACTCTCCTGTTCACTCTTACAGCCAACAGCAGATTATTTTTAGGGACTTTTAGAGTTTGTAGAAGCAGCTGTAGGAAGTAAACAAACCTGGTGGAGTGAGAGGCAACGGCTCGTTCTGATTGGTTCACCTGGAAGCAGTAAGGGGGCGGGGCTATGCGGAGTCTGAGCTACTATTGGTTAGTTCGCTGTGACAGAAGTCTTCCTGTCTTTTACATCTACAAGTTAAAAACACAATAAAAATGAATTTCCACTGAACGGAAGCTTTAAAATTCCCTGTTTGCATTTTTCTGATGAACGTCTTTCGTTCAGCTGCTTTCGACCAGAAAACGCTGCTTCTTGAAGGGTTTGTATTACGGCTCACGGTTTGAATGTAATGACGAGCCGCCCGTGTGAGGAATTATTCATCAGGGGAGCACACAGTGTGGGTTTCCTCCTGTCAGGACTCAAACCAGACGGCGGCCTAATGCTGTTTGACCTGATCAGACTGGCCGATAACTCTGACAGTGATGTTTCAATGCAAACAGCTGCTCAGGTTCACGTCCGGCTGTCGGTTCTCAACGTTCAGGCGCCGACTTTGGAATAAATTTCGAGTGTATAAAGGCTCAGAAAAGAAATTAAATCAGAGGAGAGCTGCTGCCTGCCTGCCTGCCTGCAGAGGCTGTTTCTGCGTTTACAAGCAAAGTTTTTAATCAGTCCGTCCTCGTTTACTTGACTTTTAATTGAGACTGGAACAGAAGCAATAACAGAAGCGCCAACAGGTCGCCGTAATCTCGCCGTCCGAGGCGCAAACACAGCGGCCGACGTGCAGCAATTTCACCTGAAAGCGTCGCCGCAATTAGCCGGCAGACGCTAAAATGGAAATCCCATTAATGACGTGGAGCTGAATGACTCCCAGAGAACCGATTCCTGCATCGTCCGTCCACGGCGGGAGGAAACCAGAGTCGCTCGGCTGGAAAAGTGTGGGTTTGTGTGTAATTAGGCATCGATTAGAGAAAAAAAAGTCAGATTAGGACGAGCTGGGGGTTCTGGTGGAGCTCTGACCGACTAAATTAGTTTTACAGTTTAATAGGAAACTCTACATATGAACAGCGAGTTCATGTTTTAATTCTCAGTTTCTGGGTGTTTTCTTGCTTATGTGCCTTTTTTTTTTCTTCCATTTTTCACTGAAAGTCCTGCAGCTCTGTGGAGCTGTTCAGACGAAGCAAAGAGACCTCAGAGTGACCATTATTGTGCCATTAATAATATTAACAATAATAATAATAATAAAAAGTTTGATTTCTTTCATTATACATTTTACAAAATGTTTAAAACCTGGAATCGACACCTGCAACATCCACACGTGCTGCAAAAAACAAACTATTAGCATTTATAAAACCTCTAGGAAGTCAGTTTTTTCCCACAATGCACCGGGCACATGAGCTCTAGGAGATGCTTCACCGTGCTGGACGTATCCTCCACCAGCTGGTCGGTCGAGGCTTCACGGTTGCACAGAAGAGCGCCGAAGTTTTGTTTTTTACAAACTCTAGTTGTTGTAGACGGTTTATTTATTGGATGTACAAACAAAGAATTAAATGATTTAGATGAAACATCTCAATTTGAAGCTTAGAAGTTTCACACGAGTAGTTCAAGGACTGTTGGAAAGATGAAACTCTGATGGGTTTTTTTTCTCATTGTCATAGTTACTTGTCATAATAAATCGTGTAATTTTGGTAATTTCTTAAACGAGCGCGTCTTTTAAAGCCGCCAGCCAGTTTGTGGGGTTCAAAGGTTGTTAAACGTGCAAATGAGACGGAATAAGAGAATTAAATCTGCCTTAATTTGCATTAATTTCCAAAACAAAAGCGTGAACACTGGATAAAACCAGCTTCAGTTCTGTTTAGCGTCAGATTTTTCCATAAATCAAAGATTTGTGTCAGCAAACAACAAAAATCTACTTTATTTTGTGATTTTATTCTTTATTATTTGTAATTTAACAAATCAAGGACGATCTGTAACGTAACACATAACAAGTATTATCACATTTTAAACCTTAATAAATTCCTCTTTTAAATAAAGAGCCAAATATATGTCAAAAAATAATATTTAACAGATTTAAATACAGTAAAAACAGAACTTTATGGTCAAAGGGGAAAAAAAAAACTTTTTGAAGGGGAACGTAATTAAAAATAAACTTTTTTCCTCATTTCTCAACAAGATTAGTTAAAAACTGTCACTTTTTGCAGAGTAAAGAGTAAAATCCATTCAACAAACATGAAAAGAAACTAAAAAAGAACGTTAAACGAGTGTTATTGGATGCGATTCGTGACAAGAAGCTGCTGCGGAGAATTAAACCTGAACGCCGTCACATCACAAAACCTGTCAGCTGCAGAAAAAAAGTGCAAAAACCCAAAGTAAGAAAAATAATAAATCCTTATCTGTGAGCACATCTTAAGCGATCGAGGCGGGAAAACGTTCCCCGCTGAGCGCTCACACGTCGGCTGGCTGCTATTAATCATTTGTTCAGAGGTGTCACAGTTTTCCAGAAAAGCTGCCAGGCGGCTCGGAGATATCGCTAAAGTTTGGCGGGAAGAATCTGGGAAAGTTGGTGATTTTTTTTATTTATTTATCTATCTTCCTCTCTGTCTGTGTGTTTTATTGTCAGGTCTTTGGTCTGCTGCTGCTCGGCTGCCTCGGCTTCGTTAAAAACCCACACACAGCCGTTAGCGAGGGCTGCAAACGACCACGACAAGCCAGGACTCGCCGAACAGGCCGACGGTCTTTAAACGCACCAGCTCCCGTCTGTGTTTGCCTTTGTTTCTTGCAGGCCGATGACACTTCCTGTCTTAGCTTAGCACAAAATGTCTTATTTGGTTGTCGGGAACTAAACTGTTCTGCTCTGTGGACACTGAGCGAACTCCATCTGCTCATTCAGATCATGTAACGCCGTAGAAACGCTGCTGGCGCTTTACTTCATCAACTTAGTCCCGTTAAACTGGAGCTTAGATTTCAGCCAAAGTGTGAAAATGAGCTTTGCAGCTCCTTTGGTGTTGAGCGTCAACTTCTTCTGCTGCAGTTTTACCCCCCAGTGCTACAGAGAACAGAAAAACTACAGTTTACAATTTGGGTAAAGCGAATAATTACGTCTGAATGATTAGAAACGGGTGCATGACGGCAGTGAAGCAGCCTGTGGAGGGTTGAGTCAAGGTGTTGGTGGTGACGCTGGCTAACGGGCTGCTAATGATCTCCAGACTGCATCACAAACACCTGATCGGTGGTTTAACTATTACAAAACCGCCTGGTGGGGGGATATGAAGACTGCATTGTAAACGTCTGAGAAGTGGTATTTTAGACTCTCTCCTCTACAAAATGAATTGTGTTCTGCTGTAGCACACATTCTTGCTCATCGCAGCCTCAACATTAGCAATCAGCTGATTATCAGTGCAGTCAGTTACTGACATCTACATATGGTGGGTTATTTTTAGCTGTGTCGTTATTTTTTAGCAGCCGATTATCTCAAAAATAAAGAAATGCACTCTTTGGCTCTTAGGCCTCTCTCTCTGCAGACACTCTCTGGTCTCAAGCCCACGGCGCTACCTGATTGGCTGTTACACGTCACAAGTAGCAGCCAATCGCAGCGATTGTTTACACAGCGAGACAGAGATACACCCTGCGTTGGATTGTACAGGCAGAGGTATGAATTCTTAGTGGATGATGAAAGTGACAGAACAGACAAAAATTAGCAATCGACTGATTATCAGTGCAACCAAATATTGATTTCTATTTCTGGTGTCTTGTTTTGTTTTGTTTTTTGTAGCTAGTATTTCTATTTTTTATCGGACGATTATCACAAAATAAAGAAACGCCTCTCTCTCTGCAGTCACTCCCTGGTCTTCAGTCCACGGCGCTACCTGATTGGCTGTTACACGTCATGAGTAGCAGCCAATTGCAGCGATTGTTTACACAGCGAGACAGAGATACACCCTGCATTGGATTGTACAGGCAGAGGTATGAATTCTTAGTGGATGATAAAAGTGACAGAATAGACAAAAATGAACAAACCAGGGAAGACCAGCAGGAGATCATTGATCTCAGTGACCAGAAGAACATCGTAGCAGCACGACGTCATCACTCCTGTTACACGTGTTCAGTTATAGCAGTCCTGATTGGAAATGACAGTTTCCTGTTATCACACAATGTTATATGTATTAATTTAGTAGCCTAGTAATGAATGGCTGCTATCATCTACTGGTAATTTATAATATTTAATATATGCCAAATATTGAATATAAGCCTTTTTAAATTACTAATAAAATAAAAACTAAAAATACACCAGCTGATGCCGACTTAAATCAATATTAAATCCATCATTAGGAGCGTTTCCTCATCTGTTTTGGCTAACTTTAAGCACAAAGCAGTTTCAGTTGGGGTAATAAATAACCTGCAGAGGGTTTCATGGCTCCATAACATCACAACATCATCACCTTTTTGCCCCTGATGGGTGAATTCAGTGGTTAGAAAAGACATGTGTAGGTGTTTTTAACAAATGACCGGCGCTGTAGTGTCCTCCTGTGGGGACTGCAGCTGATGTTATCTGTTCAAACTGACAATAAAGTTACATACATTCATTTTTGGGACAGAAAAGGCTGTAAAAAAAAAACCCACAATGCAAACTCCATCCATTGCCAAGACAATAACACGATAGAGTTGTGATCTTGAAATAATGGCCCTCCAGTCTGTCGGCTCTGCAGCGGCTCACCGTTATCTTGTACAATCTGCCTCCCACATACACAACGCTGCTGTTTTGCTATTTTTCCATCCAGACCTGGTTCATCTTTTTCTAAACCAATTATTCTTCCTGCAGCTCTGCTCTTACACTTCATCTCTCCGCGAACCTCGACGCTTCTTTTCATTCAGCCGCTTCTCCAATTACTTCGTCTCCGGAAGCCGCTGTGCTTTCTGCTTTTTTTTTTTTTTTTTCCTTTTAAAAACTGCATTAGCATTAAAAACAGTGTCACGGCGAAGGTGCCGCTCCGCTATAATTCCTGTTAAATACACACAGATGAAACAGCGGAGGCCCGGTTTCGTTAAGAATCCTGCCGAGTCGGGTCGATCGCTTTCTGCCTCGGAGCTACATCAAGACGTGAAACAATTACAGAGAAGTGCTGAGATGTCTTTTGGGGAAACGATAAGAAAACGGTCAAATCCTCTCTTCAGCTGCTCCTCACATGATGAGAGCCACTTCTGCACACTTTCACCGTCAAATCCTGCCGTTTCATCCCCGCTGGGTTTTTTCTTTTCCGAGGGCTTTCCAGCGTTTCAACGCGTTATCATTAAAACCTCTGGAAAAAAAAAAAGTGGTTTTTAATCAGCTGTTGTTGCAGAAATCCGAGCGCTCGCAGGTGGACGAACCCTCGCCAATGAGTTCGGAGGAGGAGGAGGTTGACCTCGCCGCCCTCCCTGTTCTCAATTATTCCGGCAATTTTTGGACTCATTAATGGATGTATTGTTTCGGCGGCGGCGGCGGCAGCCAGGCATTGTTGGAGGCCAGAAAGCCTCCGACTGGAGCTGAAACATCTCCCTGAACAGATGCAGCACATTTATGTCAAACTACAGTTTGTAGGAGAAGAAACCGAACTTAGGAGGAGATATCGACGAACACATCCAGACTGAGCTGTGAGTCCTGTGCTGCTTTCAATGACGCGTTTATTTGAAGAAAAACAGCAATTTTAAGACAAGAAATGAGGGAAAAAAAGAAGAAGCTCATTTTGTGCCGAGTTTCTTCGAGACAACAACTCCTGAAAGTTAGTTTTTTGGTTTGTTGACACTGTGGATGTTTGTAGGAACTGAACCCTGAACTCCAAACACAGCGACTGGGATCATTAAAAAATAAAAGAAAGTTGAATTTCTTCGATTATTAATTAACATAAATTGAAATAAAACTAATTCCGTGTCTCCTGGTGGTTGTTTTGTTTCATCTTTATCATTTTTTTTTCTCTTTGCAACAGTTTTGTGTCGAAATTCAAAAGATTTTTACTTATTTATATTTTTAAAACTTTTACAAACTCAGCAAAACATTTTATATCTGATTTCTGTTCACACGTCTTTGTCACAGTTTTGTGTCTGTATTCGGAAAATTTTTACGTATTTCCATTTTTACAACCTTTGCACGATGCAGCACTGATTTTTAATGATTTGTTTTATGAACTCGTGTTTTTAGGTTCATTTTTCCAAAGAAATGAAGTTGCTCCAACTAACACATGTTTGTTTTTTAAATTAAATGTCAAAGTTGCTTAAAAGGGAAGAGACGTGAAATGCTGACCTCATGGTCCAGAAAACTTAGTTTCACTGAGTTACTTCAACTTGAGTTTAGCTTAGCTTTAGCCAACTAGCGCAGGAAGTTGAGTTCAGATTTTCCACAATATGAAGTCGATGCAACCGACACAAGCCTTCAAAATAAAACTTACAACTGACAAAGTTAATCTGTAAATTAGATTTTGTTTTCTTGCTGTTATGCGTTTAACCAGGTGGTGGATCAAAGTTTCTTGTTTTAGTTTTTTGAGTGTTTTCGAGGATCAGTTTGTTGAAAAGTTTGTTGACGACGCGTTGATCAGAAACGTGTTTCCATCAAAACCACAGCTGCAATTAACAACTAATGTCGTTATTAAATGTTCTTTCAACTTTCTTCTGGATTGGTCTGTTCGTTGTTTGGTCTCGAAAATGTCAGAAAAATGTCCCTTAAATGTCAAATTATATCCACAACTCAAAGATACTCAGTCTACAGCCGTAGAGGAGGAAAATATTCACATTGAAGAAGCTGGAATCAGAGATTTTAGGCTTTTTTTCCCTAAAAATAACTTATCAGAAGAGCCGTCGATTCGTTTAACACTCGAACATGAATCGATGAAAACAGGACAGGAAGCAGGTCAGCTGTACAGGACTGTGGTTTTCAGAGACAGAACTCGTCACCTCCAGCTAACGAGGAGCGTTTCGTTCTTTTCCTGAACATGTGAAAGCAGCAGAACGTCCCTTTAAAAGTTAACTCAGGTGAACTTTGGCGGTTCCACCTGGCTGTCCGTCCGGCCGGCCGACGGGGAGCAGGAATTATCCGTTATCCGCTCACAAAGGCTGGTAATCGGGTGTCAGTGAAGCTCGGCGCCGCTCATTGTGCGAGCCGGCGTTTGGGCCAGCGATGCCCCGGCTGGCTGAATGGCGGAGGCGCTCGTCCGCGACCGAGCGAGCGGCGCCGTGAGCAAAGGGCGGCGAGGTGGGCTTAAGTCTGCATGACTGATGAGCGGAAAATCATATTTCCACTCTGATTTTTTTGTGGTTGATATCAGAGAGCGCAGCAGGTGGACGGGGAATACAGGCGGCTCGGCCCAGAAACCAGAGTTCTGCCTTTGTTTCCTGCCTTTCCGTGTCCTCCCGTAACCCGCTCGTCTGTTTCAGCCTCTTTGTTCGACTCCTGGACGGACGATGGACGCTTCATTTATTCGTCCTGTTGGGGAAATTCAACCTATCCAGTAGCTCAGGCGTGGTACGGTTAAAGCAAAGTGCAAAAGAACATCCAAAACGAGCTCATCTGATGCTTGTGCTAATTTCTTTGTTTATTTTATGATCATTTTTCTTTTTTAGGGTTTCGGAGGCGGTTGTCACGGCGACTGGCAAAGTTTCGTATCAGATCCTAGAGACATAAATCATAAAAATAAGTTTAATGAAAGTGTAAATACAATATAAAAACAGAAATGATAAGTATAGGAATGATTTTGTGTCTTCTCCCTTTTTTGCAGAGGAAACGAACATTTTACTGATTATTATGAATGAACGCAGCAAACTCTAACTTACACTCATTAAAATGTGTTATTCTGAGGCTGTGAAGCTGCTAAAGCGATGCCTCAGCATTATTTTAATCCAAGAAAACCTGAATTTTTGTTTTGAGCACTTAAACATTCAATCAGGATCAACTTTCTGGACTCCAAAACCAGTCGGCAGGATGGAAATGTAAGTTACTGATTTAAAAATTCACCAAAATTACACAATTTACCCGAACCACAAACTGTTAAAACTGAATAATTTGTTGGATTTTCACCTTTCTGATGTTACAGGAAGTCATCACGTGTTGGTTTTTAATTAATCTGGAAAATTAACCAAATCTAAGCATAAAATCTCAAACGCATCTCATTTTATAACAAAACTTTCATCATTTGTCAGAGTCAGAAACTGTAAAAACAGAAAAAAATACATTAAAAATGTTGGATTTTTAACTTTCCTTCATCTCATCACGTGTGACCCACGGTTCCATCAGGACGTTTTAATAAAATTAAGCTTAAATTTTTATATTTTCTGAAAATCACACGATCAGTTATTTTGATTTCGAACCAAATCTCGGTTTAAAATCGCAAAATATCGTCAAAATCGCTTTTATTCTGCGTGTCTAAAAATGTGCAAAAATTAAACAGTTTGTTATCGTCAGATCCTGTTAAACACGAGAAATGAAGCCACGAGACGCATCGACAAAAAGTTTTCAGATTAAAAATGCAAACAGTCAAATATACAGACTGCAGAGCTTCTGTTTCTGTTCTTTCTCAGTGTTGATAAAACCTGTGGACTGTTGGAGAAATGCTGCACGTGTTCAGTCCTGGTTTGTTCAATTCCTGCAAAATAAATAATCAAAGAAACTCAACTTTATTTCTGTGATTTCTGCCGATCTGACTGCTGCACAGAAGACGTTTCTGAGTGTTTTCTTCTTCGTCGTGGTTGTTTTTTAGTAAGAAATGAGCTCACAGTGAGTAAAAATGAGCCCAAAACAAAAGAAATGCTGCAGCAGTGTACGATAGAAGATAAAAATATACGCATGACAGGATGTGAATTTATTCTAGTCGACCCTAAAACCAGCAGAACACGGGTTGTAAGAGGTCCGAATGATGGAAAAGCGACTCCAGCGTCCACATAGTTTTACTGTTATTTTACTTTTAGCACCGTTTCTCTTCCACACAGCGAGGTTCCATCTTCACCTCCTTCCTCTCGACTTTATCTCTCGTTTTAAATTTGCTTTCAGCTTCTGTTTCAGTCCAACCTTCTTCTTCTTCTTCTCCGTAATTTCAGAAGGTAAATCCAATTATCTGCAGAGCAAACAGGCGTCTCTCGTGTCGCTAAAGTCAAGAAAAGACGCCAACAAAAGTGATTAAATGTAAATTAAAAGCAGATATGAGTCATGTTTAACCAAACGGGAGCCGTGATTCAGATCAGCGCGAGCAAACAGTCGAGTTTTAAAACCAAGAAAGAAAAAAAAGACCTTTAAACAAGTCACTCTGGCGACAGAAGTGAGATGTGAGGAGAGACAGTGTCATGTTTGGATATAAATAACTGCTGATTCCAGAGAAAGACGCTTCTAAGAGCCCGTCAGAGCGTCCTGTCTGGGCCTGAAGCGATTCAGTATCGTCTGAAATAAAAACCTGCCAGTCAAGGAGCTGATGGAAATAGAACGGAGCGAGGAGGCCGGACCACGGCGGGCGGTTTCTGAAGCTCTGAATGATTCAGGCTGAACCGTGTCTCAGAAATACAGCAGGTTTCTCTGCAGGAAGCGACCCCCGAACACGAGGGATTACTGCTAGAAAGGAGCTGGAGGCTGGAGTCCGTCATGCTCGGAGGAGGAACGAAGCGACGGCGGACTCCCCGGAGACGAGATGCTTCCCGGCGGACGAGTGGAGTTCGGAAACTTGGACAAAGAAACGAGCTCCGGGTGGCGTTTGCTCACGAGCCGCTCAGGAGGAACGATTCTGTCGTCAAACGAGGCTTCGCGGCTCAAATATCTGGAGAAAAAACGACCGCAAAGAGGCAGAAACGACACAAAGAGAGACAAAAAGTACGAGACAAAACAACAAAACTGTCGCAAAAACACACAAAACAACCGAAATGAAGACACCGATCGTCTCGTTGCAAAGCCAAGTTCTGCAGGGAAACGATGGATCCTGCGCCGGTGTGGACGTTAAGCCCTCCTCAGCATCGGTAGAAACCAAACACAGCTGATCAGGAGGAGTCTCTGGTGGTATAACTGGGCCTCCAGACTCCTCAGAACCAAACCAGATCCAGAAAGGCTCCACCATGCAGCCTCCAGAACCCAAAGGATTCATCGTCTACAATCCCAAATGTG
>NW_007579960.1:41865-55224 GCF_000690725.1 Stegastes partitus
GAACTACATGCGGCTGCAGCAGAAAATCTTCTGGACGTCGTTCCTGTGCAGCGAATGAATTCCAGCCACATGCAGGCTGAAAATAAATCAGTTTCTTCATGTAAAAGATTCCTAATGTCGCGGCCCGGCTATAAAACCGGAGCCTTTTAGCGCATTACAAGTGCTCTGAGTTATTCGCTGCATATAAGTATTAAAAACGGCGATAAAACAAGAGAGGACGATGTCGTGGCGGAGCTGTTGGGAGCCGCGGCGTTCCTCCGATTCCATTATTGAAGCTGTTATTTCCGATTTGGCCCTGGGCAGCGTTAATCTGCGGCGACGTAATGCGATGATCTGCTTTGATCTAAATACAGTGGCTTGCCACTAATTGCTTAATCAATTTCCACGCTATTAGGCGGCTATGAGGATAATTCACACAGAAACAATCCCTCGCAGCTAATCGGAGGGAGGCAGATAAAGAGGAGGAGGACGAGCGAGTTAATCTGCTCCACCCAGTCTCAACCCGCCGCCTCCTTCATGTCGGATTTACACCAACAGCAGATGAAAGATCCAGAGCTCAGAGTCTGTTTAAAGATTACATCCCCACAAACATTAAAACATTAAAAAAAAATCTGGCTTTCCGTCATTAGTCCCTGCAGCAGCCAATTATGTAATAATTTACCGAAAATGTAATAAAACTTGCACTTAGCTCGATCGAAAGTGCAATAAAAACCCACCGGAGTGATGAAATCTTCTTTACTTTTTGCTCTTAATGGACTACTTTTCCGGCCGGGTCAATATTTTTTTAATCACAAAACTGATAATGTATTTTAAGGATTTTTTTAGGAGGTTTGGACGGAGCCCCAAAAGTCGTCGACCGCTTCAAAAAGCGTAAAATGACACCGTTTAGCAGAGCCAGAGTCAGATTTTCAAGTTTCCAGAGGTCCTTGAACTCATCATGTGGCTCAATCTGAACTAGTTCTGATTGATTAAAGTCACTTCATCCACACATCTGATTGAAAAGATTCCCTTAAAATGAACCGTTTGCACCAGATTCTGGAAAAACAAACTACAAATTCTGAGATTCTCATCACAAGGATTCAGGTTGAGCTGCAGGCAGTGCTTCCACAGAGACACTACCACAAGAAAATGACCACAAAGAGGCAAAAAACAGAAAAAAAAGACCATAAAACGACACAAGGGAGACAAAAAATGACAAAATTACGAGACTAAAGTGTCACAGAAACGCATGAAACGACCAAATCGAGACGCAAAACGACAAAAAAGAGGAAAAACCTGCCGAGTTTGTGGATAAACAGTTAAATATTTATCGCACGATGAGACAAAACTGTCGCAAACAGAAATAAAATGATGGGAAATGGACCCGAAATGAGAGAAACAACACAGACGACGACATAAAACGAGAAAAATTAAAGACGAGACAAAACAAAAAAACTGTAAAAAGGCATAAAATGACATAAATGAGACACAAAATGACAGAAGGGAGATAAAAAGAAGCTAAAGCTGTCCCATAAAAAGACATAAAGCCCACCAACAGCTGTACGTCTACCTGAACACGTGCACTCGCTGTGGTTTAACCTGTTGAACTGCTTCGTTTCACAGCGAGTCGTGTTATTCTTTCGTGCCTTTTGACGGAGATCTAACCGTCAGAAAGACCTCCGAGTGAAGCGCTTCAACAAAACAAACGGCCTCGAACGTGACTCAGGAGACGAGGCAGCAGGACCTCGAACACAATCAATGCAATCCTCATCTGACTCTGTTTGTGTTTCTCAGCGATTTTCCAGCATGAAAACAAACCAGACCATGTCAAACCAGTCGGGCCGGGGCTGGTTCTGGGGTCACCTTCAAGCACCGGAACGTTCATGGACCAACGCCGCTGATGAGATGCTTCGGTCGCGACACGAATCGACCAACAGAGAACACAGAAGCTGTTTTAGCATTTATCAGCCGAGTTCAACCATCAGAAATTAAAACTACAGACGTCTCCAGGGTCATTCTGACCCGGCAAAGCAACACTGTTAGACGAAGTAGAATGAATAGTTCCAGTCACCACGAACTAGACTCTCATAATCCAGTCCTGACAAACCTCCTCAGACAGTTTAACACTTTGGTAAACAGTCAGTAGGACAGTATTACATTTACAGACATCAACGACAGAACTTTGACTAAATACACTGCGACTACTCAGAAATGTAGTCAGACACCACTTATCAGGTACCTATAATCCAGTCCTGACAGATACCAACAACATCACTGCGACTAGTTAGAGATTTATTCCACATACTGTATCTATAATGTCCTTTTTATGGAGCCCCAGAAGGGACATGGAGAAAGAAAAAAAAATGGGGAGAAGGAAAAAAAAAATAGAGGTATCTTTTGCGAGATCTCACAAAACTAGAGGTAACTCCAGTCCGGTTATGCACCTGAACGTTGGATGCTAACCGCCACATCAATAGAAGAAGAAGAAGTCTTTCGGTACATATACTTGTGGGTCGTCTTGGCAGTCTGGAGAAACGACAAAGGAGGACGACCACCCGTACAAGAGTTTCATTTTGAAATTGACATTCAATCAGTTCTTAGCAAGAGGCACAGTTCTCACAAAACGTCCAATAAGATTGATGTGACTTTCCCGAGAAAGTTTTGCCCTCTCCCTGTTTTTATTTCTTTCTTTCTCCATGACCCTTCCAGGCTGCCGTACCGTCCAACCAGTCAGACCATAGTCAGAGAATCAGTTTGGACTGAAAAAAATCATGAACCACTCATCAGACGCTTCCTGACAAACCTCTAACAGCTTTAATCTTTACTTGTTGAGTGTCGCTGACTAGAATTAAAATGTCAACAGCAGGTACGCCTCAACGCCTCAGAGATGTGCTTCATCAGACACAACACAGTCCTGACTTCCATCCACTTCTGGCCATTTTAACATTTATTCACCAAGTCTGACCAGGTGGAATTAAAGGTACAGACATCGACAGCATCATCATGACTCATCACACTGCGGCTACTCAGAGGTTTAGTGCCATTTATCAGGTACTTATAACACAGTCCTGACATCCCTCCTTAGTCATAGTCGTGGTTTGAACATTTAACCCAGATATCCGTAGCATCATTCTGACCAAGCGCCCCCTACAGATATCTGCAGAGTTATAGTTTCAGACGCCACTTATCAGACGCCTATAACGTAGTCTTGACATTCTCGTAGATTCATCGTAGGAACTGGACTTGCTTGAGGTCCTTGAAGACGTTTCAGAGGACGTCGAAGAGGTGAAACGTCTTCAAGGAACTCAAGCGAGTCCAGCTGCTGCTGGGATGAATCTACGAGAGTAACCATGATGTGGAGGACTGAGAGTCTTCATAGACATAGTCTTGACATCCAATTGACATTTGACTGTCAAATCTATAACATCATTCTGACCAATCACAGCTAGAGACTCTGTAGTTTAGTTATTATGATAGTTTCAGACACCACTACCTGTAGCCCCGTCCTGACATCCCTCCTCAGACAGTTCAACACCATCACAAACCTCTTTAACATCTAATAACTGTCCAGATTTAAAACACCAGACACCAGCAACATCCTTCTCACCCACTGGCTCGTAAGAATTACCATCCCAGATATCTGTAGCATCATTCCGGGACTTTGAAAGCATCGTGTTGGACTAGGAAAAAGAATAGTTTCAGACGCCACTTGTCAGACACTTCTAGTCCTGACGTCCCTGAACTCAACTAACTGGACTTTAAAATGCAGATATCACCAACATCCTTCTGACCAGTCAAACCACAGTTAGAAACATCTGGAATCAGGGTTATAGTTGCACACATCCACGTTAAAACAGCTCTATAAACACAGACTCTGTTGGAATCAGGAGCTTCCAGAGACGTTCAGGGAACCTTGTTTGCTCGTAGGAACCTTGAGGAACTCCAGGAACCTTCAAAGGTTTCTGGAGTTTTGGTGTAATTGTGCAAAAAATTCCAACATGAAGCTGCTAAATGTCAAAGCAGCACCAACGAGAGCAGAAGGTGTGTTTGTTTCGCTTACCTTTAGCAGCCAACCGGCGTGGACGGGAGGAGACAGACGAGGAGGAGGAGGAGGAGCAGGGCAGCACCGAGAACAGAACAGAAACACACAGCGATGAGAACATGAGCGTGTTTGGAATCTGAATCAGCTCCAGACACAAAACGAGGCAGGAAACACGAGCGAGGCCCAGAAACCAGCTGACCTCGGCCGACCAATCAGCAGCCACGTTAACCGGCTGCTCAGGAGTCGGAGCAGCCGCTTCGTTAACCCGGAGAGCCGCCGGTTCGGTCACGGTGCGGCTCGACGAGGTGAAAGTTCAGCTCTGGAAGAAGCATCGGTATTCGTCGACGTCGCCAAAGACGACGGACCGGCTTCCCTGATGTTTATTCATCGAGGACGACGCAGCAGAATGCAAAACAGACATTCGACATGGCCCAATGCAGGGCGAACGGAGGCCCAACGGAGGCCCGACGGAGTCCGAACGGAGGCCCAACGGAGGACCAACGGAGGACCAACGGAGGACCAACGGAGGACCAACGGAGGCCCAACGGAGGCCCAACAGAGGCCGGTTCGTCGTGTGCAGCGGCGCCGGAGCTAATTTCTCCACAGGCTGCTGAGTAAAGACCCAGATACAGACAGAGCAGCTGTGAAAACCCAGAAAATGACAAGAAAAACAAGACAAGGACGGACACTGAATGACAGAAAGACGACACAAGAAAAATGAGACACAAAACAACAGAAACAGGATGAAAAACAACAACGAAGTGACAAAACAACAGAAACGAGAGAAAACGCTAAAAATTAGACACAAAAAGAGAAACAAGATTTAAAAAATGACCCAAAACAACAAAATAAGAGACAAAATGCCAAAGAATAGAAATAAAAACACCAAAAAGAGACAAAACAGGACAGAAAACAAGAAAAATGAGACAAATGTTTACTCTTTTTTTTTTTTCTTCCACTTTCAATGCTTTGAAAAATTTGTCCAACGTGACTTAAACCTGCCTAAAATGATTTTAAAGTTTCTAAAATCACTTGAAATTTGTCAAAAAATGACAGAAAACCTCCTCAGACATGGTCACCTGCTGGATGCATAAATAAATACAGCACGGATCAGAACCAGAGAACAGAGGAGCCAGTTGGTGGAGATGCATCCAGCTGATGGTGAAACATCTTCCTACATGATGGTGGAACATCTTTCTACAGCTGATGGTGGTGGAACATCTTTCTACTGATGATGAGCAGAAGGTTTTATGAAGGTAAACAGGTAAATATCGACAGCATGTGGAGACAAAACAAGACAAATGAGACAGAAAATGACCCAAAAACGAAAAACGAGATCCATGGTGTGAAAAATGAGACAAAAATTGACCATAACAAAATGGAAAATGAGGGAACTGAGACACATTAATGTCAAGAAGTGAGACAGAAAATGAGATAAAACAAGACAAGAAACATGTTAAGAAATGAGAGAAAAAGGAGACAAAACGAGAGACAAAATGAGACGAATGCCACAGAAATACAGGAAACATGAGACGCCAGTAGTTGGACACACATCCATCATGGTGGAGCATCTCCGTAGAGTAAATGACGGACTTCTATCGTTCTAACACCTCCGTGGAGATGCAGGACTTTATATCGCAGTGAGAAAGGCTCAGAGAAAGAACCCAGAGCAGGACTAAACCTCTGACAGGCCACGAACCGCCGGGCGAAGCGCGACCACACGGCTAGCGCAGGCCGAGCGCTTCGCACGCTTAAATGTTGTCATCGCCATCGGACTCGGCGGGAGGACGAGCGGCTCCCCGAGGCGATGGAACGATGAAAACACGGCGACCACGGCGGCGGCGACACGCTCAGACGCCGACGGCAGCGATGCAGATTCTGTGAAGAGCTCTGAAAGGCCACCATTTATTTTTGATGCTTGTTGGGAGGCAACAACTACTCAAGAGCGGCTCAGAAGCATTAAATTTTCAGAACCTCGAATGACCCTTCTGGTGCAGCTCTTTAATTCATTATTCATGACGATGTTTTTTAACCCTCTGAACCCCCAGAAGCTGCAGGCGGACGTGAAAGAAATGTTATTTCCTTAAAAAAAATAATCAGAATAATGACAGAGGTTCGACCGTTTATTGGAGCTGGAAACTGAAAAGACAGAAAAATTTGGCAGATTTTCAGCTCTTTGTTGTTGCTTAAATAAAACATGTGGAGTGTGCGGTTCCATGAGGAAAATTAAAACGCTAAGCAGGAAAATGTGACATTTCATCACATTCACTTTACAAAACCTGTCGGCAGCGCTGAACGGAGAGTTAGTATTATTAATATTTTTAAATGTCAAAATCACACCATTTATCAGAGCAGAAAACTGAAAACACAGAAAATTTGGCAGACTTTCAACTCTATGTTGGTCTTTGAACAGATCAAATGTGACATGTGGTTCCATCAAGAATATTAATCAAATGTAAACAGGAAATTGGGATATTTCATCAAAATCCTCGTCAGGGTTAAAATGCAAGGTTTTTTTTCCCTTTCTTTATTTTTTTTAATGCTAAAATTACTCCATTTATCAGAGCAGAAAACTGTAAAAACAGAAAATTTGATGGATTTTTTCCTCACTGACGGTACTTGAATAAATCCTGTGTGACATGTGGTTCCATTGGGAAAATTAATCAAATCTGAGCATAGAATTGTGATATTTCATCAAATTCACCTCACAATGGGCCGACTGGGGGAAAGTGGGAGTAATTTTCTTAAAAATTGCTAAAATTACACCATTTATCAGAGCAGAAAACGGTAAAAACAGAAAAATTTGTCAGATTTTTAACTCTCTGACGGTGCTTGAATAAATCCTGTGTGACAAGTGGTTCCATTGGGAAAATTAAACAAATCTGAGCATAAAATTGTGATATTTCCTCCAACTCACTTCACAAAACCTGTCGGCAGATTGAAAAGATGAGTTCTGTTTTTGAAAAAATCCCAAAATTACACCGTTTATCAGAGCAAAAAACAGCAAAAACTGAAAAATAGTTGGATTTTGAACTCTCTGACAGTATCTGAACTGATGGTGTGTGATGTGTGGTTCCATCAGGAGAATAATTCAAATTGTGATATTTCCTCCAACTCACTTCACAAAACCTGCCGACTGGATGAAAGTCGGAGTTATTTTCTTAAAAACTGCCAAAATCACAGCATTTATCAGAGCCGACAACTGAAAGGAAACATTAAAAACGTTGTTTTCCAGCCGTCCTGATAGAAGTCACGTCTGCTTCCGTCAGGAAAATAAAAAAAACTAACATTTCATTAAATCTCTTCACATCGTTGAACAGGACTTCGACACTTTTCTGTTTTTCAGAGAATATTTGCAGTTTCACAAATTCTTAAAGTGTTGATCATCTGAACCTTCAAACCTGTTTGTGAACTTAAAATGCAGGTTATTTAAAAAAAAAAATAAAACCAAAATAACAGCATCTACCGGAGTAAAAGCTGAAAAATCTGGTTGTAGCTGGAAAATCACCCAAATATAAGCTTGACTTCATATTTTATTATATTCACGTTACACAACCTGCATGTTGTTATTATTATTATTGTTATTATTATTATTGTTGTTGTTGCTGTTGATGTTATTATTATTATGATTATTATTTTAAATGCCTTTCTGACACCATTTATCAGCATAAAACTGTAAAAACAAGCAAAATTGTTGGATTTTTTGTGACGATCAGTTTTATTTGGAAAAATGTGACAGGAGCAAAAAATCAACAACAAGAAGCTGGAAATTGGTTAGAATTTAGAAAGTTGACGACATTTTACATAAAACACCAACAGCGTGATGCCTGCTGGACCTGAGTAGAGTTTAAAGGGTTAAACTGGATGCAAGCTTCAGATTTTGTTGGACTACGGCGTCGGCATCGGACGGATGTTTAGAAAGTTTTGAAGAGAAACTTCTGCAGAAGTTTTCCTGCGGCCGGATTCGCTGCAGCCCTCCGACAGCTGCAGACTGATGACGGAGCTGCTGATTAGCCGACATATTAGCTGTAAATATGAAGGCAGATTATCGTCCGGCGCACGCGTCGGCTTGTCCGTGCGCCGGCCGCCGCGCATTCATCACCGGCTGTTTGATAAGCGCGCCGTGCAGCGCCGCCGTAATAACCCGTGTAAGTAGAGGTGACATAATAACGGCCATTTGTCAGCGCTAATGATTCCTGCTTGTCACTGTCTCGCCTGCTGTCGCCGTAATGGATGGGCTCGGCCCGCGGGCTGCTGACACCAAAGGTTACGCCGCCGTTTGCTGGTTAATAATGAGAGGCGGCGCCGCCGTCATCTCGACCCGTCTTCTCCCGACGGACCGGTTTCAAACTGGTCGGGTTTAGAGTCGGGACTCGACAGGCTTCGCGGTTATTAGCTTAAACCGTCGCTCAGCGAGTTCTTCGTCGATTCTTCTTTTACTTCCACACGATCAATGATTAATGCTCCACTCGACAGACTTGAGCTGCAACAATTAATCAATTAGTCTGGACTGTTAAATGGATCACCGGCCGTTCTGATGATCGGTTGGAGTCGAAGTTCCCTAAACGTGAATATTTCCTGGTTTCTTTCCTCCTCTGTGACGTCAGCTGAAGATCTCTGGGCTGAAACCAGACGTCCTTCGTGTTGGGCTGACGGACGTTTTTCTGACCAGAACACTTGGATTATCATAATCTTTGCGCTGATCTTGACAGCTGGGCTCGCTTCAGAACCTCACAGGCAGCAGTCTTCAGAGTAAAGAGTCTGACAACAGCTTTATTCGGTTTTGATTGCACATTTTTATTTATTTCTTGTTCTTGAGGCGTTTGACAGGTTTTATTTCTTCTCCGGCAGCGAGCTGTACTCGTGCAACGCGAGTCGGACGAGAACCCCCGCAGGACAAACCGACTGACACCGGGTACCAGAGCGAACGTCAAAATAAAGTTTTCAGCTTTTCAAACCCTCGTCTCAAAGACTTCAAACTGAGAGGGAAAGGTCTATGAATATAAAACTTAATAATGCAGTTTGTAATTCAAGGTGTCCTGATGACGTCTCTGGAGTGAGTCTCGGTCACGCACATGAAACGAGCATTAAATCACTAAATGTTTTGATGCTGCCTGATGCGGCTCCGTCAGCTTCAGGACACGAAGATTCACAGTTTAGAAGATTCAGCAAATCACAGATGTTGCTTGAAACGTTTATAAAACGGCAGCTTGACAAGCTGGCGTAGCAGGAGCAGTGGGAGCAGAGGACCGCTGCACGAGGAGAGAACTTCCAACGGGGACGGCAGCCAGATTTAAATCAGGTTATAAGGTTTTAAACATGCAGTCGCCTTGTGCAACATTTTCAGAAAGAGAAAACCTGAACTGGTGGCGAATGGGAATGATGCTTGTTAGCAGAGTTGCAGGAGCAAAGGGAGCAGAGCATCGCTGCACGGGGACGATGTAGATCTGTCTGCATCTGGACTTGTTCTCACTTTGTGCACTTTCTTGATGTAACAAGTCAAACTTCTGGCATCCGAAACACATAAACACCCAAACACACCCGTAGCAGGTGGTGCTGGACTCATTTACACAACAGGGCTTCCAGTCAGTGCTTCAGGAGCAGTGGGAGCAGAGTGTCGCTTTGACAGGGACGGTAACTACACATGAACCAGGATTTCCTGATGTGTTTCCAGAACAGGACTTCCAGGAAGCGTGACCAGTGGTGCAGGAGCAGCGGGAGCAGAGTATCACTGCACCAAAAGACTGCTGTGAAGAGGATGGTGGGAACTGATGCACCTCAAAATCCCCGATACACCCGTAACAGGTGGTTCTGGACACATTTACACAACAAGACTCCAGAGAGTGTTGCAGGAGCGCTGGGAGCAGAGCATCGCTGCACGAGGAGACTCCTTCGATGGGGACGGCAGCCAGATTTCAATCAGGTTTGATTATTTTATACATGCAGTCGCCTTGTGCAACACTTTCTGGAAGGAACAACCTAAACTGCTGCTGACTGATACTCATTAAGGGAACAACAATCATTTCCAGGGATTGTTGGCAGTGCTGCAGGAGCAATGGAAGCAGTTTATCGCTGCACGAGGAGACGGTTTCTAAAAGGGGACATAGCTCCATCTGATTCTTTTTTGACACTTTCTTGATGTAACAAGTCAAATTTCTGGCAACCGATACACGTCAACACACCCAAACACACCCGTAGCAGGTGGTGCTGGACACATTTACAAAGCAGGACTTCCATGTTGCAGGAGCACTGGGAGCAGAGTATCGCTGCACGAGGAGACTCCTTCAAAGGGGACGGCAGCCAGATTTCAATCAGGGTTTTAATTTTCTATGAACTTCTCAGTCACAGTTTAACCCCCACACCTCCTGTTCCTATCCAAGCGTGCATGAACCTCGCTCGTGTCCGGCTCTTCTTGCCTCCTTTGGCTCGGTGGGCCCATATGCAGCATTAACCCTGCTGAGTGTTCCCAGGAGCCTCTGTGCTCGTCACAAACCAAACCTTCAACGAGCTGAGAATGAAACTGGCCGCGGTGAGAACTTAAAATTGGCCACCCACCTCAACCTGGCACTCTGAAGCCGAAGGAGGAGGAGAAGAAAAAATAAAGAAGCAGAAAACAGGCTGTTTGTGAGCCGCACAAGAAGAAGTGATTCACCGTCTCCGCAGGGGAGAGTGTGTCATCCTGCGTTTAGCGCTGCGACGCCGTGTTTGTGTGTGAATAGATGGATTCGCTGATAACTCCCCGGCGAGTTTAACTTTAATGCCAGCAAACACTTCATAAGAGCAGGTTGTCACATTGATCAGAGAGCCAACATGTTGCTTTTGGAGCGACGCCGCTCTGTTGTTTGACGAGTCGAGCTTGTGTTTGCCGTGAAGCTTCTGCAGCATCACACCAGTAATAAGCTGCGAGAGCGAGCGAGCCGCTTTGTAAACACGCCGCTCGCTTCTGCTTGAATTTGCCTTCTGTGCAGGCGGCGTCTCGGCGCTCATATCAGCCCGTGAACGCTTTCTGTCGCGCTGCAGAAATTAAAGCCGTCACTCGCTGTGTCAACACCGGCAGCGCTGCAGAACCGAAGCTCGGCGGCGACAACCCGACCGGCCCGGCCTCCCAAAGCCACACGGTTTTTATTCAGTTAAAGCCGACGTGGGTTTAATTTGCTGCCAGCAGGTTGTAAAAACAGGAACATTTTTGCACAAACTCAACATTCAGGTTTTGATTAAACACGGATCAGCGTCACGTAAAGTCCTGAGCAGCTTCAGCGCTTCGGTTCTGGACCTCTTCCTTCCATAGTTCACTGAACGGCAACGAAAATGAATGTTTGCATCAATCAGACAACTTCTAGTGAAACCAACAGACCAGGCGGAGCTACAGGAACTCACTTTCTAACAATTATTTCACAACCAGCAGCAGGAAGAGCTTTTTAAGCTGATTACTCGTCAAAATAAAGTTGTTCCAAATGATTTTTTCATTTTATTTTGAAAGATTTTTTGTGCATTAATTACCATAATTGTGAATTTTTTAGTTGACATTTTAAAAACGATGTCGCGCCGGTTTAATTTTCTGAAGTAGTTTATTTATTTTTTATGTTTGGTTCATGCAGGTAAGAAATTAATTAATTGAAGAGTCCTCCTGATTTAATTTTATTTATTTTTTTAATTTCCTGTGAACACTTCCTATTTTTTATCTTAAACTGCCTTTTACGCACCAGATTGTGTTTTCTTTTTAAATCTGATGATTTTATGACACAATATTTCAACAAATGCTGAACGCTTCTGAACCAGAGATGTTCATGTAAAACACACAAAGCTAATTAATATTACAGGTTTAATTCTGCTGACTTTACTAGTAAACAGTAGTATAATAATACCAGTGATAACTCTCTGCAGAATGAGGCCTTAAAGGATAAAACAGACATATTCTGACAGGAGGAACAACACTAAATGGTTTTATTGGGTGTAAATGTGCTGAACTTAGAAATGACTTTTTCAGACACAGAATGAACTCTGGAGCCACGTTCAGAGCGATTGGAGGGATTTTGTGCCTCTGAAGCATCAGAAATACACGTTTAACTTTTACGATTTAATTAGAGGAGTTTATAGTTTAAATCAGCTTTATTTAAAAGACCTTTTCTGGTTGTGAATCTGTCTTCGCTCCTCGTCGCCGTCTTGTCCTGCTGCTTCCTGGACTGATAAAGTCCTCAGAACTGGCTGCAATTGTGTTTTATTTCTGGCTGGAATTAATAAAAAAGCGAGAAGTTTCTCCAAAGGTCAGCCTGAACCTGCAGCTCTGTTTCTGTGCTTTCTGAGCGGCGCTTTGACGTGAAGCTTCAGAAAACCAAAGCTGGACGTGGCGACGCGTTGACAGAACAAAGGAGGAGGCGACGGGTTCAGAGGAGCTTCTGTCTGAGGAGCTCCTACAACCCGATCATCGTCTCCTGAACAGAACCGCAAAGAAACCTGAAGCTGGAGAGAAGCAGCGTCGCTGATTTGTTCCCACCGATCCGCCGCTTCAGCGTTAATATCGAGCAATAAAACTGAAACAGGCTAAAGCTTCCTGAGCTGCTCGGTTCAGACAGACTGACTCTGATTTAAAGCTTCCTGCAGGTTTCTTTGTCCTTCTGCTTTATTAAAGAGTCTCTGGACCAGAATCACTGGAACCGAACGGAAATACTTCAGCTGCAGTCGTGAAGCAACACAACGCAAAACGACAAATACGACTCGCAAAGTGACGCAAACACAGGACACGGAAATATCTAGACACAAAACGACAAAACTGAGAGTCGAACAAGACGCAAGACAGCAGAGATGAGACACNGGAGCAGAGTGTCGCTTTGACAGGGACGGTAACTACATATGAACCAGGATTTCCTGATGTGCTTCCAGAACAGGACTTCCAGGAAGCGTGACCAGTGGTGCAGGAGCAGCGGGAGCAGAGTATCACTGCACCAAAAGACTGCTGTGAAGAGGATGGTGGGAACTGATGCACCTCAAAATCCCCGATACACCCGTAACAGGTGGTTCTGGACACATTTACACAACAAGACTCCAGAGAGTGTTGCAGGAGCGCTGGGAGCAGAGCATCGCTGCACGAGGAGACTCCTTCGATGGGGACGGCAGCCAGATTTCAATCAGGTTTGATTATTTTGTACATGCAGTCGCCTTGTGCAACACTTTCTGGAATAAACAGCCTGAACTGCTGCTGACTGATACTCATTAAGGGAACAACAATCATTTCCAGGGATTGTTGGCAGTGCTGCAGGAGCAATGGAAGCAGTTTATCGCTTCACGAGGAGGCGGTTTCTAAAAGGGGACATAGCTCCATCTGATTCTTTTTTGACACT
>NW_007579960.1:58757-64344 GCF_000690725.1 Stegastes partitus
ACACACACACACAAAACAACACACACACAAAACAACACACACAAAACAACACAACCTAAACACAAAACAACAAAAACGAGACATAAAACTGTACAAACAAGAAAACAAGCACAAAACCCAGACAGGAAACGACACAAACGAGACACAAAACAAACAAAAAAACACACACACAAGACACGACGACATTAAGATTCAAACAAGTCACAAGACATCAAAACGCAACACATAGGAAATGAAAACACGACATGAGACGACACAAGTCACAAAACAACAAAAACAATATATGTGTATGTAAAGCGTTTCAAGCGAGCTGCTTCTCACTGTTTTCTGGTTCAGAGGTTAAATAAAAACCAACATTTGTCTTGTTTCCACGTTAACGTTCTGAAAACACCTCGAAGCAGCCGAACACTGAACACGTTGATGTAAACATGAACACAAACTCAGTCTGCAGATGTTCAGGTTCTTTCTCTGAACACGTCCGATGCATGAAGCTGCAGCGACACGTCGCATAGATGCACTGAGTTCATTAAAGACGATCAATCTACCAAGAAGTGCAACCAGGGAGCCATCTGAATAATCTATAGGAAGGACCCAGGAGGAGGAGACGAGGAGGAGGAGACGAGGAGGAGATAAGGAGGCTGATGAGGAGACGAGGAGGAGAGGGAGGAGGAGGAGGAGGAGACGAGGAGAGGGAGGAGGAGGGGAGGAGGCTGATGAGGAGACGAGGAGGAGAGGGAGCAAGGCCGGGCAGCAGACATGAGAAGGAGGCTGACGAGTAGGAGAGGGAGGAGGAGATAAGGAGGAGGAGGAGGAGGAGGAGATAAGGAGGCTGATGAGGAGACGAGGAGAGGGAGGAGGAGATGAGGAGGAGGAGGAGGAGGCTGGTGACGGGAACAGAAGAAGCTGACCGAGAGGCGGGTGGAGAGCTCTGGAGTGTTGAAGGAGGAGGTTCAAGAGGTTCAAGAGGCAGCAGAGGAGCATGTCGGAGAGTCGAGTGGTTCAAGAGGAGGACGGAGGAGGACGGAGGAGGACGGAGGAGGAGGATGGAGGAGGACGGAGGAGGACGGAGGAGGAGGACGGTAACGGACCGGTGCAGCCCGCTGACCTTTCACGCTGACATTGGCTGGACTCTGGTTGTGATGGACCCGAGGCCATATCGGACCTCCTCCTGCTGACCCGCTGCTTCAGAGTGAACATGCAGGAGGTGCCGAGGCCTCGGGTCGACCCGGAGCTGCTTGTTTCTGTAGAACTAAACGGTTTGAACGGTTCCGTTTGATGAAACGCTGCTATGATCTGGTTTTGGGGTCTGGTACTTTAAAGTTCTGACAGATGTGGAGGTTCAGCTGCTGAAGGGCGCCATGACTCCTGTGGAGGGTCAACGACCTCCAACATGTTAAACCAGGTCCGGACCAACCAGGACCTGAGGGAGCTCAGACGCTATTTTACCCTCAGGACAGACTTTCAGGCAAAACTTTCTTCCAAAAGGCAAAGCGAGCGGTCGGGTCCGTCCGTTAACAGGACGCTGACGGTCAGTTTGGGTAAAAGACGCTGACGTAAGGCTCACATGTGGCGACGTGCTGCCTGCAAGGCGAGATTCAGGGCATAATGTCTACGGGATCTCTTCTTCTTCGTTGGTCTTTGCAGCTCGCTGAAGGGTCTGAAGTGATGATTAAAATGTTTGTTTGGCTGCTCTACAGGACTAAACCTCTGGACTGGAGAACTCGTCTTCTGTTCAGAACGACGGGAAGCAGAAAAGTTAAACTGATTTTTCATTTCAGTTTATTTTACAAAACTTTAAAAAATCTGATTGTTTTCCTACAGATGCTACCAACACCAATAAAAAAGAAAAAACAGTGGCTCCACATCCTTTAGATATTTAGATTTTGAAGCTAAAACCATTACTGTTTTTTCTTTTCTTTTAACTATTACTGGATAATAATATTGATAAATGATCATATCAGTTTATTTTAATTTTCTAGATTCATACTTTTTACTGAGGCAGTCGTGTTGCAGCAGAAAATCTGTAAATATTTACAATAATTATGTTTTTATTCATATTTTTTATATATATTTTGGCACATGTAGAATAAAGTAAACTGGATAAAAAGTCGTGATTTTTAACTTAAATTTACTTAATTTTCCACATGGAGCCAAAAATCTCACATGATGTGTTCAAGAACTTTCAGAAAGTTAAAAATCTGACAATTTTTTTCTGGTTTTATAGATTCTGACTCTGATAAATGGTGTAATTATTGCCTTCAAAGGTGTAAATTAACTGTGTGGTTGGTGTCAGATTTTGTCGTGTTTTCTGTGTAGATTTTTATTTTTAGTCTGTTTTAAATGTTCAACATTCATATTTTTCACTCAGGTGTTCATTTGAGAGAAGAATCTGCAAAAACTTAGAATATTTGTGCTTATATTCATATTTTTTTGTATTTTGACATGTAGGATAAAATAATATTGATTAAAAGAATCATAATTTTAAACTGATATTTAGTGAATTTTCTACATGTCACATAAAATCCATTAAAATGTGTCAGAACTGTGGATAAACTGACGGTTTTTCTGACTCCACAGCTTCTGGTTCCAGTGAATTGTGTTGTTCTGGAGGTTTTCTTGAAAGCGTGACTTGAGTTTGCGATGGACTGGCAGGTTCTGGGGTTTGGGGAGTTAAATTTAGTCTGTTGATGTGAAAATGTGACATTTATGACTCGTAAATGAGAAACAATAGCGTCCCTGAGCGGTGTTTTTAACGGGGAGGCCTGCCTGACGCTGAGCCCACGGCGGCCTGCCGGGACTCCAGAGGAGCTAAAGATGTTTAAATGCTGGAGTTTAAGAGGGTTTGCGACCTCCATTGATTCATCCTCCCTCGTCTGGGCTGCTCCTCGTCCACATGACGGATCGCTCATTAGCGGCTGCAGGGAGTCTTTCACACCTGCGACGTTCAGGTGCACAATTAAAATAACAAACGGCCGCTCGGTGCACCGGGGGAGGAGCAGGGAGGAGCTCCGTCGGCTAAGTTTAGACTCCCCCGGCGTGGAGGCCGGGTTCACATACGAGCTGGAGGTGAGCGCAGATGGACGAGCTGCAGAGCGACGGCGACCTTGTTCCTCCGTCGGTTTGCGATCCTCTGGTTGGATGATTCATCACCGGAGGGCAGCGCCGCCTCCTCGGGCCGCCGCAAAGAAAAAAACAACACCAGAAACTGCACCTGAACGCTGCAGAGCTTCAGCTGGTTTTACTACGAGAGTCGAGGCCTGTTGGACCTGAAACACCGTCTGTCTGGTTCTGTTTTAAAACACAATAAAGTGACCAGAAGTCCTGAAGGGGGATAAATAACTACCTCATACAAGTAATGCTCCGGCTGTGGTGAAGTCAGGTCACCAGATTTTATCCCACATGTGTTAATAAAAACAGATGTTGCACCAAAAAGTGCATTTTAGCAAAAAAAGATTATGATTGATGTCATAAATTAACCTCACAAGTTGAAGTATTTTGTCTTTAAGACCCTATAATGTTCATTATAGTGTGATTTACCAGCATCATTTACACATTTGGTGATAAAACTCAACAAAAATGACCAAAAAACACAACTTCACCTGAATATAATGACACATATAAAGACTATCTTCATTACTGAGAATAAACAAACTAATGTAATGATATAGCAAACAGTCCAGGCTAATTATAAATTATGCAATTCACGGAGACAAATCAGACTAATTTATTTATAGCTGAAGTTTTGACGATATAAGAACATTCACTAAAAACCAACAAATCCAACCATTAACTGGATCTCCGATGAGGAACCTGTTTTTATCTGATTTCTATCATTTTAAGGTGCAGAAAACACAATTAAATAAAGTCATTTTAACAAAAAATTGAAGCTTATAGGGAATCCAGATGTTTTGGATTGTTGGGTGTTTCTGTTTCTGCCTTTGTGAAGCGCTATGAGATGACTTGTTGTTGTAAATATGTGCTATACAAATAAAATTGAATTGAATTGAAAAAATTGCATGAAATTCCCTCATTTAATTGGGCATTTTAAGATCAATGAATCTGAACTATTGTGAAGTTTATTTTTACTCAGCGGGAGCCAGAAATCTTTATTTATTGCACTGACGCAGACTTTACTGCAGCTGGAGATGATCCGACTGCACCTCATCGTCGTGCAACAGAGAATTAAAACTAAACTGGTTTGTTTGTGATGATTCAAACCGACCGCAGGCGTCTTGGTCAGAACTGAGCCCGGGATGCAGTGACGGTGCCCCAATAAAACTGGCTTTGGTGCTTTGGACATGAAATGTTTTCCATGTTTGATGGTAAACGTGCAAGAACACGTCTGTTATTGATGTGTTTCATATTTATTTATTATTAGCAGTAATCAAGAGACCAGTAACTGCTAACTGATGCTAATTTTCAGTAAAAATGACGTTTAAACGGAGACGAACACAAAACTCAGACTGAACTTCCCTTTTTAGTTTATTTGTTTAACATAGTCCTAATTATAATTTTAATTTAATTGCATTTAAAGGTTTTTCTGTTGCTCTTTCGTTGTATAACTGGTAGTTGTTACGTCTTCTTCTTCTTTGTGTCGTGCTTTTGCTCCGTTTCACTTCAACAGTTTGTAAATCCTCGTTTTTAGCAGCGATACATGAATAAATAACTATTAGCATCTGTACCATTTATTTCTAAACAGTGTTGACTGGCTTAATTTGTGATGTTTAATTAAACACGACCACAAAATTACAGACTACAGACAGAGGAAGGAGCTAAAACAGCACATTTTAAATTAATTTACTTCATCAAGAAGCAGTTAAAAGAAATAGAGTCACCGTTAATCCAAATGTCAGAGAGGAAATAATAAAAACTGTTCATCTAAATGTTTTGCATAAACTTGCTATTTTTAAGCGTTTAGGTTATTTACAGTGGCAGAGGGGATTTGGAAAAGGCTAAAAAAAAAACATGTGCATCAGTGTTTTTATTCCCTAAATGTTTCCGTGCAGGTCCGGCTGCAGACTCCGTCCTTTCATCTCGCCTCCTTTATTCCTAACGGCCAACGATGTCCAATTAACGCCGTTTGAACTCCTCACCTCATCTGCATAATGGAATATGGCATTGTGGTATTATCACTCCGCAGCCGCCGCCGGACCGAAGCTCTCCGTGTGTTTAGCAGAACATCACGACTCGCTGTGACGGTTCTGCTGCAGACGGACAGAACCTGCAGTGACCAGCAGCAGAGATCATGGGAAGGCTGAGGCTCAACGGTGGGGCTGAAATACAGAGTTCTGCTTTCTAAGGTGGGTTCTTTTGTCATTATTATTGTTATGATTAGTTTAATATGTTTTGTCAAGTTTCCTGTATGTTGAACTAAAGTTTACGACTAGTCTTGAATTTCAAGACTCTGATAACTCAACAAAATCTGTTGGGTCAAAAGTACACATACAGCATCCTGAGTTATCAGCTTTATTGATGTAGAACGTTGCGTTAATCAAACTTCCTTCGTTCCTCCGAATCTTAACTTCTCATGAGTGATTACGGTTGACTACAGCTGCTGACTCTTGGAAGTCAGTTTAAATAAAACCAA
>NW_007579960.1:64850-70928 GCF_000690725.1 Stegastes partitus
CTGGAGCTTTACACAAAGTCAGTGGACCAATGAAGAAGGAGGATCACCTTCACATTGTTCAGGAAAACCTGAAGCCATCAGCAGAAGGTTGATCTTGGACACAGTTGGATGTTCCAACCAGACAATGAGCCCAAACACACATCAAAGTGGTGAAGAAATGGTTCCATCAGGCTGGAATGAAGGTTCTAGTCTGGTCCCCCCAAAGTCCTGACTGGAACCATCCAGAACCTGTGGACTGATGAAGAAACAAGTCTGAGTCAGAAAGACGACGAGTTTAGTTGAACTGCAGCGGTTCTGTCCAGAGGAGTCAGAGATGGACCAGAAGCTGGTGGACGGAACCAGAAGAACCCGACTGAGGAGAACATGGACGATGGTGTTGTTGATACGGCAGATTTCCACAAAACCTTTAATGAATAAATAAAAGAACCAAAACACATGATTGTTGTTTGTGACCGAGGTGAACGTGTTTCATTGATTCCATCGTATGAGATTCAAACCAGAAACTAGAGACCGAACGATAAACTTCATACGTGGATGTTCTTCATTCATACTTCTCACACAGAAAACCTTGTTCTAGACTAGAACCTGTCAACATGTTCTGATTTGTTGAAGGATTTCCGTTTCTGACTGATAGATGACGTCGTCTTGGTGATTTTTCACAACAGTAACTTGAGTTTTTAAATCCAGTTGCTGACTTTAGGGTTTAGATCGGAGCTGAATTCACTCTTCCTGTTTGGAAACATGCCGTTTATGATTCATGAGTGATTAATCCTGACGTTACTGAAAAGAACATTGACAGACTTCTTCACTAGAAGTGTCAAACTCAGAGAAAGAAGACGTTAAAAGCCTCTTTCACCAGCGTCTGATGTTGGATTAATGTGACAAATGGCTGCAAATGAAACAAACACCAGCGACATGGAGACCCAGAGCAGCTCCTGAGCTTTCACAACAACTCGACCTCGTGGTAACTTCTGGTCGTTTACTCGCTGAAAAACTGGCTCGACTGGAAACAGAAAGACGGTTTGAGAAAGTAAAAACAAAACAAAAGCCATGAATTGATAATGAAACTACAGAATGCACCAAAAATTATACAGCGGGGGGAGGAGGGGGGATTATTAATGCATGAGCAGAGCACATCTGCCGCGGATGGAGGCGAGAAACAGAGCAAATCGAAACACAAATATGATTTTATTATCTGCCCACAATGAGCCGCCTGCAGATCCAGCTTCGCTTTGATCTGCAGCAGCAGCCGATAAGAAAAAAAACCCAAAGCAACACGACTGAATGTGTTCAGAGCGTCATGCGAAGCAGCTGAGAAATAAACCTGAAACCTCCACCTGGTCGGTCTGACAGGAGAAACCAAGAAACAGGAGGTTTTAAAGTGAGGCCGAGTGTTGGAAGGTGAAAACAGTAAAACAAAAAGTCACCTTGGACGACTGAAGCAAACGTTTTATCTGATGAGGCTGAAAACAAAAGCAAAGAAAAAAGCTCATTCTGACAGTTTAAACCGACGATTTGATTAATTTGTCGTTTAGTTTGAAGGATTTGTTGATTCCTCAAGAAAGCGAACAAGCAGCGGTTTGTGGGAGGTTCAGGTTCTGCCTCGTGTTCCTTCACTGAGGTTCATGTTTCAGGAACCAGAACCACATGAAGGAGAGAGAACTCAGAGGACAAGGTCAGAATGACAGAAACTAGAAAGGAGCATTTACAAAATCTGTCCAAAGTGACTTAGAATCTGCTCAAAACAACTAAAACTGAAGTCAAAATGTTACAAAACATGTCTGAAATGATCGATAATCTGTCCAAGGAAGCTCAAAACGAAACTAAAATGACATCAAACGTGTTCAAAATGACTTTAAATCTGCGCAAAACAGCTCAAAACGACGTTAAAATGACACAAAATTTGTCCAAAGTGACTTAAAATCTGTCCAAAACAACTAAAAATGAATTCAAAATGACACAAAGCATGTCTAAAATGATCGATAATCTGTCCAAGGAAGCTCAAAGCGAAACTAAAATGACATAAAACGTGTTCAAAATTACTTTAAATCTGCCCAAAACATGAACAAACTTAAATAGTGGCCAGAATGACACAAGATTTGTCCAGAATGATGTAGAATCTGTCCAGGACAGCTCAAAACGACACTAAAATCACATAAAACTCTCCCAAAATGACACAAAGTTTGCCCAAAGTGTTCTGTAATTTGTCCAAGGATTCTCAAAATGAAACTAAAATCACATAAAACTTATTCAAAATGACTTTAAATCTGCCCAAAACAGTAACAAACTTAAAAAATGGCCAGAATGACACAAAACATGTCCAAAATTACACAAAACTCATCCAAAATGACTTAAAATCTGCCCAAAGCAGCTCAAAACGACGTTAAAATGACACAAAATCTGTCCAAAGTGACTTAAAATCTGTCCAAAACAACTAAAAAGGAAGTCAAAATGACACAAAACATGTCTAAAATGATCGATAATCTGTCCAAGGACGCTCAAAACCAAACTAAAATGACATCAAACGTGTTCAAAATGACTTTAAATCTGCCCAGAACAGTAACAAACATAACTAGTGGCCAGAATGACACAGAGCAGGTCCGAAATTACACAAAACTCATCCAAAATGACTTAAAATCTGCTCAAAATGATCCATAATCCGTCCAAAACAGCGCTAAAATAACGTTCTCATTACGTTGTATATCTGGTTCTGTTTCTTTGCAGTTATTTGTTCTGAAAAACATGCAGACTCAAAGTTAACGGTGTGTACAGACATGTTTAACGCCAACAGCAGCGTGCTTTGGTGTAAATACCACCGATATGTACATCAATAGAAATATCAAACAAACAATAAAAACATTAAAAACAGCACTAAAATCACATGAAACTTGATCAAAGTGTCTCTAAATCTGCCCAAAGCATCATAAATCGAGGCCAGAGCGACACCAGAGTCGTCCACAATGATCCATGTTCTGTCCAGCAGCTCAACAAAACGTTAAAATGACAGAAAACTTTCACAACACGACTTCAAATCAGCCCAGAACACAAACAGTGGCCAGAATGAGGTCATTGTTTGGAGTCATTTCTGGATTTGGTTGATTTTAATGTTTAGTTCAAAGAGTTAAAAATGTCTGTTTTTAGTTTCCAGCTCTGATAAAAAGGCCTCATTTTGGTTATTTTTTGTGGTTTTGGGGCTTTTTTTCTTCATATTTTCTTGATTTTGTCGTTTTTTTCTGGTAAATTCTAGCTTTGGTTGATTTTAATGATGCGTTCAAGGACATTCAGAGAGTTAAAAATCAATAATTATGTTTGTTTTTCCAGTTCCTAGCTCTGATAAACGCTGTTGTTTCAGTGATATTATTAAACCATCAGAGGTGGATGAAGCGACCCTGTTTCTGATTATTATTTAATAAACTGATGGTTCAGTTCTGTTGGTTCTGTACCGTAGAAGCTGTGGATGAAGTTCTCTACCTGCTCGCTGACGCCTGATGAAGTTCTCTGTGTGCTGCTGGTTTCATTCTGCTCCATCTGTTCATCCTCATAAAGCTCCAGACTGAACTCTGGCTGCGCTCCTCTGAAACAGGGCTGCCCAGTCCTGGTCCTGGAGAGCCCCGATCCAGCATGGTTCAGATGTTTCCAGCACACCTGATTCACATGATCAGGGTCGTTATCAGGCTTCTGCAGAGCTTCATGATCATCTGAATCAGGTGTGACGGAAACATCTAAACCATGCAGGGTAGGTGCTCTCCAGGACCAGGACTGGGTGCCCCTGCTCTGAACCTCCGTCCCTCCTCAGCACATCACAGCTTCCTCTCCGTCCATTTGTTCCCGTCTCAGGAGTTCAGTCCAACACGGCTCCGTTTACGAGCTTCAGTGAAGCGACAAAGGAGCTGAAATCCCAGAACAAAGCGCCGCCACTGGAAACCAAATGAGGCCGATAGTGTCAAGGGCACGCCGTGTGTGTGTGTGTGTGTGTGTGTGTGTGTGTGTGTGTGTGTGTGTCTGCGGCGGCTGCACGGACACGGACACACAACAACAACAACAACAACAACAACAACACACCAGCATGGGGAGCAGCCGGGCGTGAACGCAAACTGGAGGCCAGATGGAGCTCTGACCGGCCGGCCGGCGGACGGACGGACGGACGGACGGAGAGTGTTTGTGTTGCCGTGTTTGTTTGTGTTGCCGTGTGTGTCTGTGTGTTTAATTGGACGGCCGTTACCGTGGAAACATTCAGGCTAACTGACGCGGCGGCGTCACGTGTTCCAGCGAGTCGACCTGTGATGTGAACAGAAGCTTCACGTCGTGTGTTTGAGGAGAAGATCAGAGTTTGAGGAACGTCGGAGGGACAGAACCTGGAGAACCTGGAGAACCTGGAGAACCTGGAGAACGTCTTTAAGGAACCTCGTCTGCCAGGAGGGAACCAAGCTGAGTCGGATTTGGATTCTTTCTTTTTCACTGTTTCTGGCCTCATTTTGTTGTTTTTCGTCTCTTTTTTTTTGGTTCTTTTGTCGTCTTCGGTCACATTTTGTCAATTTTCCAGAGTGTTGTGACGTGTTTTGTGAAGCGGGACGTTGAATGAAGTGGTTTTGATGTTTTATTAGAAATGTAAACTCAGAGCTCGACACCAGAACCACCGTCTCTCTGCTGGAACAGTTTGTGGCGTCACGTCGGGGAGTTCTTTCTGGTTTTTGCCTCTTTTTGGATTTCGTCGTTTGTCGGATTTGTTTCATTTTGCTCCTTTTTGTCTGCTTTTTAAAAACCTTTTTGTTAAAGAGACGTCTTGAATAAATTGCATTTGATGTATTATTATAAATTTAAACAGAACTTTACAGCAGACGCTCAGGTAGCGTCTGATTCAGATTTAGAGTCGAGTTTTCACAGTTTCTGGATCATAAATGGCGTCTTTTTGGTGATTTTTCTTTTTTTTTTGCTCATAATTTGTCTCTTTTATTGTTTGTTTTGTTTTTTGTCATATTGTGTTAATTTTACTCGTCAGTTTTTGTCTTTTTGTCTGATTTTTCTGTTTTTTTGGCCAATTATTATTATTGTTGTTTTTTTAAAGAGACGCGTTGAACAAAGTGAGTTTTGACGTTTTATCACAAATTAAATTTCCATTTTGCCGAATCAGTCGGAGAGAATCAGTTCTTGGTTGTTTTTAAAGAATCAAAGGTTTATTTCTGCTAATTTAAAAACAAAAATAAAAAAGAGAACAAAGTGTTTTCGATGATTTTAACATTAGATCTGGTTCATGTTCCTGACCGGCTGCACATCACGTGTGATTTGTTCAAAGACATTTTTTTGTCTGTTTTTGGTCCTAATTTGTTTATTTTTGTTGTTTTTTTGAATTTAGTTAGTTTTATGTATTATTTGGGCAGGTTGGCGTGTTGTCTGACTTCCTGCAGACAGATCTGTGTGAACATGATCCTCTTTGAACCCGGACTGGAGGAACTCTGGGACGTTTGAGGAACCCTGTTTGTTTGGAGGAACCTCTAAAACCTCCAGAGGTTTCTGGAGTTTTGGTGTAATTGTGAAGAAAAAAAAAATCCAACATGACGCTGTTAAATGTCAGCAACGAGAGCAGAAGGTGTGTTTGTTTCGCTTACCTTTAGCAGCCAACCGGGAGGAGACAGACGAGGAGGAGGAGGAGGAGGAGGAGGAGGAGGAGCCGGGCAGCACCGAGAACAGAACAGAAACACACAGTTATGAGAACATGAGCGTGTTTGGAATCAGAATCAGAAACACAGAACAAGGCCCGGAAACCAGCTGACCCCGGCCGACCAATCAGACGCCTGACAGACTCCCCATCGCCACGGCGTCATCCTGCCCAGTTCAGACCTGATTCTAGACTCTACGATGACGCTGCAGATGTCAGAATGAGAGCTCACATCTTAAACTCTGTTTATTATCTGCAGAACATTCAGACTGACTTCCAGCCTCCAGATCAAACAAACCCCGTCATGGTTCTGCTTTAATTCAGGTGTAAAACCCTCTGCTGATGTGTTTCATGGTGTTACTTCCATTTTAAATGACCAAAGTCTGCTCTACATTATATATATATATCTGATAATTTACATT
>NW_007579960.1:71382-74173 GCF_000690725.1 Stegastes partitus
AAAATTTCCATCAGATTTCAGACCTTTATTTACATTTTTCATGCTGTTACTGACGTTTTTTAAACAGAAATATGAACTAAAGTCACATTATTCTGTTAAAAGAGGCTGCAGCTGATCAATATGTCGTCATTTTGAATAAATGTTTGGCTGCAAGATAAAAATAAACTTCATATTTCTAACAGTTAAGTGGCATCAAATTAATATTATTTGTAATTTAGGCTTAAATTTGTGCATTATTTGATTCAGAGCAGCGATAACTTCATGAAATGAGCTCGATCAGTGTTTTTTTCCTTCAAATCTCCTCCTGTTGTGGGAAAATGTTAAAAACAAACAAATTAAAGTTGTTTATTTGTGCATCAACAACAAAAAAACACAAACATGTTGAATTTGTTGTCACGTTAAACTAAGAAACTGTGACGTGTTGATTTTTTGGGTGAGTTCGGTTTTAAAACTCTCATAAATGTTCGTTCAGCTTCTGTTCATTAACGAATGACCTCATCTCATCTCTCCTAGTTTTAATAAATCATTTGCTCCCTGACGCCTCCTGGAGGTTCATCCGTCACCTCCTGCACATCCCGGACCAGATAAAGTTCTGGGTCCAGGTCTGTCCTGCAGCTGTTGATCCGTTAATCGATCGTGAAGTCGAGACGACGAACGCGTTTCCTGCCGCGGCGCCGATAAACGTCCGCTCGGAGCTGCTGATTCGCTGAGTCCGCTCGTCCTTTTACTGCGGCTTTTACGAGGGACTGATATCCGTCGCTCACGTTTAATTTGAAAGCCTCCCCCGGCGGCCGTTCATTACCAGGATTGGTTCTGTAAAACGGATCCGGCCCGTAAACCTGTACTCGAGGAAACGGCCAATCGCAGCGCCTGCTGGGGGTCGGAGGTCGGCTCGGCCTCGGCGGCGGCTTCACGCGACAACACGACCGTAAATCGTGTTTCTGCCACGACAGCATCGACTGCGCTGCGTTTTAGTGCCACAGCATCCATCTGCAGAGCAACAGGAAGTCCTGCAGCTCCAAAGGGACAACAACAGACCTCACACTGGAGGTGGTCATGGTTCCACCTGCAGGTCAAAACTCTGTGAATTTTAGTAAAGTGACTGCTGGTCACAGCTCAGTCAGTCTTGGCTTTTCAGTTCTGCCAAGAAACCCAGAATTATTTGGTTTTTACAGAATCTGGTTAAAGCTTTATTTTTTATTATTTTTAAACGAGACACGTAGAATAAAGCGGTTCGCTCACTCGATGCACAAACTCAGCTCTTTTTCTGATGACATTCTGAGTTTTAGCTTAAATTTAGTTGAATTTTTGTAAAATCACGGTTGGTCACAGTCAAGTCACTCACAGCCTCGTAGTTGTAACGAGGAACCCAGAATTATTTGGTTTTTACAGAATCTGCTGACAGCAAACGGTTTATTTTATTTCTTTATTTTTTACTTATGACATTTTACTTTTATTTTATTGTATTTTAGACTAAATAGAAACTAATTGAAATCAAATCTGGTCCAATCCTTAATACTTGAACCAGACATGAAGTGATTTTAATTAAACGTCACATTTTCAGTCTGATCTCAGGAGGTCCGTTCTGACTGAACTGTGCCTCACACATGATGAGTTCAAGGACAGCTGGAAAGTTGACGATTGTTCCTGTTTTCACTGTTTCTTGCTCTGATGAACATTTTAGCCGTTGTGTTAAAACCGACAGATGGGTTTTAGCTTAAATGTGTGTTTTCTTTTTTCTTCAGATGCAATTTAAACTAAAATCTGTTTTAAAATGACACAAAAATAAAAAAATTACAAAATATCACAATTTGAAGAATAATTTTGGGGTTTTTTTGGTCAAAATTTCAAAGAAGACACGATGAAGTTTACGTTTGGTTTGTTTTTTTTCTGATGGAAAGTTTAAACTCCAACCTTTTTTTTTAGTTTCTGACTCTGATAAAAAGCATCATTTTGCAGATTTTTAAAAAACAGACAACAAGCTTTTTGCACTGCCGACTGGTGTTGGGGTTCTGGTGAGATGTTCTAGCAGATCCACAAACAAACAAACAAACAAACAAAGTTATTCTAATGTTTGCAGACAACAGACTTTCATAGTTTTTAACGTCCCAACAAAACTGGAATCAGTTTAAAATGAGACGTGAAGAACATCAGAAGAGATTTTCAGGAAATGTCGCAGTTTTATGCTGAATTTTAAAACACACACTAACACACACACTGTAACACACTCTCTAACACACACTAGCAGTAACACACACACACACTGTAACACACTGTAACACACTCTAACACACACACACACTAACACAATCTAACACATACACTCTAACACACTCTGCCGAGGCCACCGGTCCGTCCAGCAGCGTTTCTAAACCAGGAAGTCGGACAGATTTTCCCCAGAAGGCTGAAACCTGCGACCCGTTCTTCCTCCTGCTGCCTTTAAGGTCGCCTCAGATCCCACAGTGGGGACGCGACCCCCGCAGGGCCGCCGACCACACGTTTCCCCTTAGTGGAACCCTCCGACCTGTTTCCTGTTCATCAGAACCGACGGAGCTCAAAGTCAGCCGAGCTTCAACTAGAACTTTTACCAGACGAGACCCCAGACGGCTGAAATCGGCTCCATTCATAGAAACATCTCAAAATAAAAGTCCGACTCTGAAACGTTTTCCTCATGAGTCTGTGAAGCAGCCGTGGGTAGTTCACGGACAATTCGTTTTTACAGTTTCTGACTCAGACAAACGGTGAAATGTGTTCACCGAGTTCAAGTGAACATGTTGGAGTGGATCAGCTG
>NW_007579960.1:75143-85751 GCF_000690725.1 Stegastes partitus
ACACGCAGGACTAAAACTGCAAACATACCAGATAAATACTGCAAGCCTACTGTATTAATACTTCATATATACCCAATAAATACAGAGTTTCAGAATAAGAGCTGCAGTTTCAGAATAAGAGCTGCAGTTTCTCAGTTCCAGCTCTGGTGTCCCTGTGCTGATAATTGGCTTCATTATGGGTCTGATAATTAGTTCTGACGCGAGCCCGTCCTTGGTGCGGGTCGGTCCGGTGTCGCTGCACATCCTCCACCAGGCTGCGTTCAGCGACCCGGCCCGTTAGACGTGTTTCAGGTGGAGATGTTTCCAAACGCTTCCTCCACACGTCCGAGGTCAACCAGGTCAACGAGGTCAACGAGAACGAGCTTTTAAAAACGCTGCAAATAGAATCCGGGCCGGACCGACCGGGGCGCGTTCAAGAGCGCTAATGGTGCCAGGAGTGTCGGTATGTAAATGAAGCCGGCCGAGGTCAAACGAAGGCGCGTTCGAGAGCAGCCGGAGCAGATGCAGAAAGAGCAAACACTCGACTTCTCTGGAAATAGACGACCTGCAGCTAAAAGCAGCAGGAAGGAAACCATCAGCTCCCTGTGGGGGGCGCTGTGGGCTTCCAGTCTGTAGGTAAAGAGCGACTCAGGGTGCGTTCAGCAGCGGTCATGATCGTAAACGCAGAATCCTGCTGCTGTTGCTGCACGACATGTTCAAGTCTCTGAACCCCGAAACGGTCCAGGGAGGGAAGACGAGAGGTTTTACCAGAGCCAGAATCATCAGGTTTCATCTGTCCAACAGTCCCTGAACTAATCATGCAGCTCTGGCAGGAAGCTCATCCAAATGTAGGCTTTAAATTATGGTGCAGACGAAGCAGCGAGTGCGGCTCAGGAGGAGGACAGATGTGGTCCAGCAGATGTTGAGCGTCGCTGCAGGGACGCCAACGTTCAGGTTCAGGTCCAACGGAGACTCGCTGAGACGCTGAAATTAAAACACTTCAACGAACCTGAAGCTGATTGGTTGGTTTCTACAGAATGAAGTTTGTAAATAAAGTGATTTTAAATGTGGCTCAAACCCAGATCAGGATTATTTTCATGTTTGTTTGTTTGTTTTTGTTCATATTTTTGTCAGTTTATTAAATTTTCAGTCACTTATTTGGTTTAAATGTTCTTTTTTGGGGTGTTTTTTCACAAACAAACAATCAAATAAGTAAATAAATAAAGTGAACAATTCACAAAATCAATCAAAAATAAAATTTAATAAAAAAATGTAATTTTGGTGAATCATAAAACTTCCATTTGGAAAGTTTTTACAAGTTTAATATATTTATTTTTATAAAGATTTTTTTTTATAGATGATTGAATTGTTAATATACACTCACAAATTTACTATAAATTCACAAATATTTTCTTTTAAATTAACAAATAAAACCGTCAAGTTCCAGAAAAATACTGTAGAAATATCTAAATATTAATTCACACGTTAACATTTTTTTTTTTAACCATAAACGTTTTTTTTTTTTTACTGTATTTAAATCCTGAAAAACATAATAATTCTGTAGATATTTGTTGTCATATGAAAGAAGAATTATGTATATTAAGCATTGAAATATGGCAGGACAGTTTTGGAAATGTTCATAACCACAAGAATCAAAGGAAAATAACGACATGACTGTAAAAAATATCCTTAAATATACAGTTTTATAAACACATATATATATATATTTATTTACTGATTCAACCATAAAATGACAGTTTTACTGTATTTAAAAACAAACATCATTACTTACTCTTATTTTTATTGTTCTGTTTTCTTACATTGCAGAATCACATTTTTTCTTTTTTATTATGTTGATAATTTTTAAATTAATACGCGTTTAAATGTATTTTATTAAATATTAAAATCCCTAAAATATGCAGGAATATATAGGACTATAATATTCATATTGAATTTATTTGTGAAACTTGACCATATTTTAGGAGATGTATATTTTCCTGTTTCTTTGAGGCCCAACAGCATCACAGCTGCTTTATGAGGAGCCCAGTTCGTCTCAGAACCCTTTGGGTCTTCATGGTCCGATCCGAAGGACCGGATGTGTGTGAATCTGCAGCGAGCGACAGAAAAGCGTCTGTTTTTCTTGTATTTCTTGTTCTTTTCCTGGATAAACGTCGCCTTCACGCCGCTGAGGTGGCTTCAGCAGCAGCAGCAGCAGCAGCAGGCGGCGGCGGCGGCGGCGCGAGGCGACGGCCTGAGTCAGCAGCAGCAGCCGTCACATCACACAACCAAACACATATTTCATCTCCTCGCCGATACGAGTCCAGTCAGCAGGAAAACGTGGACGAGGAGGCCGAGGTCGGGGAGGGAACGCCGGGAGTCACGGCTGACGGCTTTAACGGGATTAAAGCTGCAAGTTTTCACCGTTTACCTGCAAAAACCGTCGAAAAAGATCATAAACTCTGAACCACGAAACACCTTCAGCCTCATCGTGGAGATTGAAGTCGGTACGTTCATGAAGAAAAGATGCTTTAAGATGTGAAAACGCAACAACAAGCAGCGAATAAACCAAAAGGATTCATCAGGAACGTGAGACTTTTCAGTTCAGTCGATTATTTGTTGTATTTCGAGATTATTTTCAGTAATATTCTAAAATAAATTCAACAATTATAGATTTTATCATTAGTTTAATGTAATAAAGTCAATTTTAAGTTTAATGTTTTGTTCATTTTTATGCCCCCGTCTCGTTTTTCTTCACTGTTGGTTCATTTTTCTCTGTGATATGAACTCCTGCAGCTCCGTGGAACCACAACAACACAACTAATATCACATTAATATATTTGTGCAAGATCCTCAAAATTTGTCCAGAATGATTTCAAACTCCATGAAAATCCATTTAAGATGCATGATTTTGACCCGTGGAGTCCCTCAGGGTTCAGTCTTGGTTCCACCTGAATTCTCTGTAAATGTTTGAATCTCTACAAATATATTATTTATTATCCCTGAACAACAAAACGCTGCAAAATATCTGAAGGAAACGGACGGCGAGTGGTGACAGAGGAAAAATAAAACAAGCAACAGTAAGTTTGATAAATTTCTTCGATAAACTTTGACAAGTTTGAGCCATTTTGGAAAAGTTTTGGTCAGATTTTCATCATCTTGCTCGTCTGCATGCTGGAAAGTTTTACTTATTTGTTCATTTTTCATGAGAAATGGTGCAAACTGTTTATTTTTTGGTAATTTGTTCCTCAATGAGACGTGCAGAAGCAAGACTTTTACGCTAAAATTTAAATAATTTCCCAACGGAACTGCACGCGATGCATTCAATGACTGTCGGAAATTCTTAAAAAATGGACGATTCTTTATGTTTTTCGTGTCTGGATCTAAAAAAAAAAAAAAAAAAAAAAGTGTGATTTTGTCCATTTTTAAAAAAGAACCCAGAGGATTTTGGGGATTAAAGTTCTGGAATTAATGACAATAACTGGACCATCTTATTCCATCAGAATCAATGCAACGCTTATTTAGAAAAGACGACTGGATGGCGGCCTTTTTAAGGAGCTTTTTCTTTCTGATCTTCTCCTGAAAAGACGAACGCATGAGTTGTGTAAAGGTGCCAAACTGATGCAGGTAAGAAATCAGAAAGTGCTGCTGCTTTAATTCTGCTTCCACAAACGGAACAAACTGCAGAATGAAACCTGACGGCGGCGTCTCTGTCTGTCGCTGCGTAAACAAGCCGAAGCCTCCGGAGAGAAAACAGACGGTAAACAAGGAGTTTAGGTCCTAATTCATCTCTGGATGATTAAAAAAAAAAGAAAACGGTGTTTGTGGGGAAACGGACGGTAAGTGGAGGTTTATAAGAACAGCAATAACCGGAACAGTTCGGTCTGTTTGCCGTACACGAGATGGAATATGTTTCAGCGGCGGGGGGATAATTTGGAAAAAAGATTAAGACCGTGAGAGGGAGTGAAAGGAAAAGAGAGGCTCTGGAAGCGTTCGGCTGCTCAGCGCCTCCACTTTAAATGCAGCCCGATGCAAATCCAGCAGGAAAAAAATAGAGCAACAATCGGCTTTTTACAAAACGTGTTCAGGCCCGGCGTCGAGCGATGACTCACGCTCGCCTCGGGCCACGCTGGGGAAAACACAGATTCATTAGGAAAAAACAGACGAGCCGCCGTTTGTGGTCGCAAACAGTAAAAAAATAAAATAAAGAAAAGCTTCGGATAAAGCACTTCCACAGAAACCCAGTTAAAGCCCATCTGCCGGCCACAACGTCTGGAAACCGAAAACGCAACGTACGGTTTCCACGGATGTCGGTTAAACCTGTCTGCAATAAGAACGAAGGGACTCCTCGACTAGTTTAAGGTTTTCTTCTCGAAGGTTAAGCGCAGACTTGCTTGAGCTCCTTGGAGACGTTTCATCCAAGAGGCTTCATCGGTTCTGACTGACTGGTTGGGAGATCCAGTTCCAGATGTCCTTGAGGAGCCATGAGGACGACCGAGAATCTTCACAGACATTTAAAGTTTTCTGTTTCCATTCTGGTGCGACTTTGACCAAGACATTACCTCCAAGTGCACAAAAACAACAACGACAAACGTAATTCCATTTTCTTCCACTAATCCAGAGTCAGGTGATACCCGACAACGTTCTCCAGCCTCGACTGGGCCACCAGTGTGACGGAAACAGAAAGACAGAACGATTACAGAAGACGTTTCTGTAAACTTTCATGGCAACGAGAAAGTTGTTGCACTAGAAAGCCAGCAGAGAAAACAGCACTCGTTTATATGTTGGGATGTCAAAAACCTGCACGTGTTTGAAACCAGCCCAGAAAGAGGTTCTACAGTGACGGTTCCTGCCATCAGAACATGCTCAAAGGTTCAGGAAACAGACGGCGGATACGTCTAAAGAAAACTAGTGCTGATGTAGTTCTGGTTCAACAGGTCACTAAAATTCATCCACTCGTTGTCTCGACAGACACTCTTAACTTCAGAAAGACTTGATACTGCCTTGCTCTTTATTTTCATGCTTATTTAAGGTTTTCTTTAACCCTCAGTGACCTCTGACTCACATCAGCGTCACCTTTTCAGGTAATATTACAGAGAAGGCAGTTTCTAATCAGCTAACGCACGTCATTTCAGCTTTTTAAACCTTTAACAAGGCTTTCATGCCAACTGCAGCACTAATCCTATTAAAGTTTTAAAAAACAAGCATTTTTGGAGGTTTTATTTTGCTCCGTTTTTGGGAAAATCCATTCAAAATGCTCAGTTTAGACCTGTGGAGTCCCTCAGGGTTCAATCTTCGGCCCACTTCGGTTCCACCGGAATTATCTGTAAATGTTTAAATCTCTACAACTGTATAACTTGAGCCACAAAACCTTGCAAGAAATCTTTAACAAATGGACTGCTGGTGGTGTCAGAGGGGGGATTAAAGCCAGCAAAAGTGGATTTTTTTTAGCGATTATGAAGCAAACAGCTCGTCCTGCTCTCGAGTGCTTCTGATTAAATGCTTCTGTCGCTGTGGTGCTGCTGCTGTTCTCACTCTTTTTTCCTTCCACCTTATTTTTTCTTTATGTATTTCTTCTATTTCTTCTGCTCTTTTCACACTCGGCTGTCTGAACTTTAAATTGAGTTGTTTAAACTCGGCGTTGTTTCCATTTCCCCGTGCGGCACCTTGAATCCACCCTGTGCACAGAGTCGTGCTTTATAACCGAATAAGAACTGATTCGCCTTGACATCGGGCGAGTCGAGTCGATTTTATTTATATAACCCAATTTCACAAATCACAGATTTGCCTCGGAGGGGCTTCGTGAGTCTGAACCACACCCTCCATCCTCCAGAGCAATAAGGAGGAAAAACTCGTGACTCCGGCGACGCTTACGAGGCGTATCGGAGGGAAGTCGGCCTGCGTCGTGACGAGCATCTCAAAAGGCACTCGATTTCCAGCGTTGTCATAGAAATTAGCAGTTCTGTCGCCCTTGTTTTCACCTCGTTTTCCTTCGTTTTGTTCCTGCTGCAGCTGTTGTGACAGCTGCGACGTGATCAGAGCTCACCTCGTCGGCTTCTCACGTTTAAAAATAGGCCTCTTCTAGTTTTTCTTGTGTTCGAGGAAGACGGGGAGTCAGGTTAGAAACAGCTGCAGCGGTACGTTCCTTCAGATTTTCTCCGACGCCCACTGAGACTTCTGCAGATCCTTCCAAGAACAACAACCTCTGAACCCAGAAAGGTCCGGTTGTGTCGGAGCAGCTCGAGTCTCACCTGCAGCATGTTTTCTACGAGCACTGAAGAGTAAAGACGAGATTTCCTGCGAATGTTTTCCTCAAACATCGACTTAAAATTCGCCCAAAACGACTTAAAGATGCCACAGAGCTCGTCTAAAGACATTCAAAGCTGAAATGACTTAAAGCTCGTCTGAACTGACACGACGCCGTATGAAAGTCCAACACAGCCGTGGTGCATTCAAGGGCCATCGGAAAGTTAAAAATCAGACGAGTTGATCTGTTTTCACAGCTTCTGATGAGTGGTTTTATTCTGATGGCTTTTTTCTCTTAAATATTTCTATTTAACGAGTCAGTCGTCTTTAAACCGACGCCGGCAGGACGTCGTGAATCAGATTTTCAAAGCGCAGGAGGAAGGATTTCTGTCAGGAGCACGTGTCGGCTGTAAAACCCTCCGGTATGTTCCTTCGGATTTTCTCCGACGCCCACTGAGATTTCTGCAGATCCTTCCAAGAACAACAACCTCTGAACCGAGCGGTAAAAGGTCCGGCTGTGTTGGAGTCTCACCTGCAGCATGTTTTCTACGAGCACTGAAGACGGAGAGTAAAAGACCAGATTCACTGAAATGAAATCAGGTAATTGTAGAAATGTAGTTTAGTTTTATAGGAACCTCGTGTTGGGAGGTTTTTTTAACCAGAAACAGCAACAAAAAGGTCATTAATTACTGAATCAATCAACAAACCTGCAGAATAAACTGATTAAATATTCATTTTCTAAACCAATAACCAACCGTTTGCTCATAAAACGCTGAAAAAACGTCGTGTTTTGTCCACAAACCTGAAGATGTTCAGTTTTAGTGTCCCAGAAGAGGAAATATTCACATGTTTGAAGCTTAAATCAGAATCTTGACCTTTTTTTCCTTTAAAAAACACTCAGTCACTCGTTAAAACAGCTGCGAATCGAGCAGGTTTCGCAGCAGAAGGCAGCAGCTTCCGGTGGATTTCTACAGAAACAAGAAGCTGCGTGTGATTGTAAAAACTATAAAGAAGTCATAAATGTTTCAGCGACGTCGTGTTCTTTCTAATTGAAGATTAAAGTTTCCTCGCGAGACGACATGAGACGAGATGTTTGCTGCAGAGGAGGAAAGAAACGAGGAAAATATTCACTTTCAGGAGGCTGGAATCGGAAGATTTTCTCCTAAAAATGACTCAGCTGCTTCTGAATTGACGACTAAACAGAACCGAGTGACGAAAACGCTGCAAAGCGACCGGATGACATGAAACAAAAGATGATTTTTAATGTCAGAAACCGAAATTAAGTCGCAAAATTGTAGAGAATAAAGCTTTCTGCGCATCCTCACAAGAATAAAAACCAAAAGTTAAAATATCTGAAATCACAGAAGAGGAGAGAAACAGGAAACCCTGCAGACGTTCCAGCTGGACGACGAGGCGTTCAGGGTCCGGCCGCCCTCGTTAAACCGTCAGCAGCCTTTGGGTAAAATGATCCGACAAATGGAAGACGTTAAGCGCTAACTCGATAAGGCGCTGCTCTTTTCTCCTCCATTAGCGCCTGTAAAGGCTAAACGCATAAAAGGCCGACGCTTCCTTCTGTCGCTTCATCACTCAGCTCCGGTGTTCCCGCCGCCGCCACCGCCGCCGCCGCACGAACTCGCTGCTTCCCTGACATCGAAACGTCAAAATTAAACCGTTTTAATGTGCTTTTGGTGCACGGGAGCTTAATTTTAAAGGAGTATCGGATACAAAGAAAGTGATTCATGTCCAGATGATCACAGAGCAGCATCTCAGCCAACGCAGCTCCGGACATGAAGACGATCGGAAAGTTCCAGGACTGTTCGCTAAAACTGCATTCGTTTGACGGGAAACACAGATTATCATAAATTAATTTCCAATCAGCATATATGAAACGTATGTAAAGCAGGAAAAGCTTCAAACACGTTGTACAAACAAAGGATTTTAACACTAAATGACTTTAACGACGACTCCTCGTCTTGTTGTGTGACGTCGGCCCAAAGTTCAGTCCCTCAATTACAGCAAATTAAAGCCCATAAATGTCATAAATTGCAACTTCCTGTTGGTCAGAAATGTCAGAAAAATGTCACTAAATGTCCTGTTTTGTCCACAAGCTGAAAAATATTCACTTTAATGTCATCGAGGGAGAAAATAATCACAGTTAAGAAGCCGCGGTGACAGAATTCAGGCTTTTTATTCCTTAAAAAAATCATCTAATCGCTCATTAGAACAGCTGCTGATCGATTTAGTGATTGACGATGAATCGATTGATGCTGTAGTTTGGTGGCGACGCTGCTGTTTTCTGGATTCAACCAGTTTCTGTAACTTCACCGACGTTCAGGTTTCGTGTCTTCGTGACACAAACGCAGCAGATTTTCAGTTTAACGTCACCGAGGAGGAAAGAAACAAAAATCACATTTAAGAAGCTTTTTAAACTAAAAAATGACTCAAATTATTATTTATTCCTTTAAAAAGCTGCTGATTGATTCAAAAGTCGACAGCTTGTTGATTAATTGCTGTAATTTGCTGTTTTCTAAATTAATTTCTAGACTTTTGAAGCAATAAAAACAAACTGCATGTCGTTAGAGTGACGACGGTTTTTAGTTTATTGAGTTTAACGAGTAAAAATGTGGATTATTGTCGAAGTTCACAAACATTTTCAGCCAAAATAAACGTGTTCAGTTCAGCTTTTGTACTAAAAAATGATTAACTGATGATGAAAACAGCTGCTGATTGATTTTAAAGTCGACAACAAATTGATTAATTGCTGTAATTTGCTGTTTTCTAAATTAAACTTCTGGATTTGAGGAGCAGCAGTGAAGATGATTTTTAGTTTGTTGAATTTTATCGAGCAAAAATGTGGATTATCGTCACATTTAAATATTCAGCTGAGCTTTTTTTGTGTTTTGTTTTTTACTACAAACGATGATTGATTCATTAAAGCAGCTGCTGATTGATTTAAAAGCTGCTCGTCTGGTGGCGATGCTGACGAGGTCATGATTCAAGTCACTTTTTTTTCAGACATCATGAACAAAACTAAATATGTTCGGTTTGGTTGAAATAAACGAGAAAACGTCCGAGTTTAAGAAGCAGGAATCAGATGATTGGAAGCTAATTGGTTATTGATTAATTATTGCGGCTGCAGCAAACAGAACCTCAAGGAGAGGCCGAAACCCGACTGAATGCAAAAAAAGATGTGGTGAAGATGTGCCATGTTGTGGAGCGGAGTGTGCAGCAGGAGCTTCAAACATCCCCCTCTGGACTCCACAAACCCTCTGAGCTCGTCTTCTGTTCTGAGTAAATATATTCTGAACTCTGATCCGACGCCGGGGGTTCAGGGAAACGTACGGGCTCGTTTGGCGCCTATAAGCAGCCGGCGCCATAAATAAGTCATGCAGCCGGGCATCGGCTCGGACAAGCGGCGCTTGTGTTTGCATGCATGCAGCAGGTCTTCGGCAGGAGGACGAGGAGGATGAAGGCGGGTTCTGGTCGCTACATAATGGATGAACGCGCCGCAGCGAGCAGAACAGGCCGAGCTGGACTCGTTTCAAAACGCCTCGAACGCTGCTATTTATACAGAGGAGCTGGAAGGACTTCAGGAGCAGCAGCAGGAGGAGGAGGAGGAGGAGGAGGAGGAGGAGCGGCCGTCGGCACGGTAACGCAGCATCAGCACCACAGCAGGTACACGCTCGCTACCGAGAGGCCGCAAACCAGCTCGGAGTGACGCAAACGGTCACTTTGAGCCGCTGAATCCTGGTCTGGTCGTTCACCGGACTCGTTGCTGCCGGAGGCTTTCATCCAGCTTCGTTTAGTCGTGTGTTTTTAAATCATGTTTTCTCGTCTAGATTCAACCCTCTGGACTCCAGGTGGCTCCTGATGATGAAAACAGTCAAAATCAGTCTTTAAAATTCAGCCAAAATATTTAACAGAAGGTAAATTATTCTCCCGCAGAGCAACTTTTCTCATCATCTGAACTATAAAGCAGCAGTTTCGGAGCATTTCTGTTCATTTTGTGCTGCAGTTTAACGAAACAACCACGAATCATTAGACAGAAAAACAAAAGGTGGCTTTTCCGATTTTGTACAAATTTCCCAAAAATTTGTCCAAAAAAAACCTAAAATGAGGCGAAAAATGAAACAAAAACTGAATAAAATGACTCAAAATTTTCCTGAAAAGACTCAAAATGACTTAAAACTTCTTTAAAATCGTCCTGCAGCTCTATAAAAACAGCACAAAGTTGAAGACGGAGCGAGAACTCAGACGTTCTGTTCTGATCTGTTCTGTGCAGACCGATGCAGATCTTCCATCAATAATAAAAGAAAAAAACAAAACAGTGAAATAATTAAATGATTTTTTTGTCTCATTGCTGTTGGTCACAGATGAGTCAGTCTT
>NW_007579961.1:0-38167 GCF_000690725.1 Stegastes partitus
GGACAATCAGACAATCAAATAATATAACATTGAACAAACTATTTAAATTACTGATGAAAAGTTGGCTTCTTTAGGTCATCAAGTTCTCTTGGAATATGCATGCTCCACAACGTATGAAATGTTTTAGTTTCTGATGTCATCACTACAACAGCTACTCCCTCCTCTGCCTTCTGCCATTTATTCACCTGTGAATGAGCTGTTTGTGTGAAGTGAAATACATCTCCTGTTGTTGCATACCCAGCACAAAAAGTATAAAACAGAAGTGAGTGCAAAATCACTTCAGTGTCAAACGATACAGAATTGTAACATCTAATCATAATTATACAACTTACACAGTTACCATTAGCGTATTTGTTTGTATGTAAAATCTAAAACACTACTTAGAGTTACTACATTTAAACCATATTAAAATGTAGGTCCCACTGTAGGGGCTCAGTGCAACAAAGGTCAGGAGACCTTTCCTTACTGAATTTTCAATACTTTGTGTCACATCCCTCACAAGTTTTGCACTCATGTAGCCCCAAATAATTAAACTCCCACCTTTGTGCTTCACTCTCAGGACTATGCATTCACTGTGGTAGCCCTGGCTAGGTTTTGGCTATAGACGTTGACATTACATACAATCTTTCACTCTCTCTGAGCCATCACAAAAATTATAATTTCCAGTAAAGCCCCTGTGCTAAGCTTGAAGCACTTGCCCATCAGTTCAATAAAGTTAGATTTTTCAAATAGCACATGGTCTGTGATGAGGACGGCCATTACAACTCTGACTTGTGGTGCTATAGCTCATCTTATGACTTATCTTTTTGTTATTTGTTACAGAAGAGAAATTGTGGAGTGACTCTTATTTTTCAGCTGAGAAGGAAAGCGCTCAAACACAAAAGCATATCCAAGAGGCTTGACAATGATTGGTACAGGAAGATACAAATTTCACATTTTTCTGCTCTTTTCTATGTGGAGCCATGATGTAGAAACACAGATAGACACAACACAAAGGTCCAAAATTTCGAAAATTCTGGTGTACAAAGGTCATTTTAAAACCATGTGTAGGCAATCAGGCTAATTACTAATTGTGTGCCATTTTGTTTTACACTTGTGTGTCGTTGAGCCTTCGTGTATTCACTTTTGTTGTTGAGTTTATACTTTCTATTTTCAATGCAATCTTTCTAAATAATTTGTTTTTGATTGTTCACAAGATAATACACTAATACACTCATCTTGTCAACTTAGAAATAATAACAATCAGTTGCTGGTGCAATTTTCAATTATTTGACATTTAGATGATATTGCATAGATGTGTGCACACTTTCGTTGTAGACTGTGCCCTAATTAATGAATTCAGTTTCTCCATTAATCAACATTTAAAGGTATACAGAACTGGCAAGATTAAAAGTAGACATCTGACCTTGTAATTGCTTCCTCAGGTCGTCAAAGTTCTCTTCACTGTCTTCTCCCCCTGTCTCTACAGACGTAGAAAGCAAGGCAAAAAATTCCTCCAATGTCTCTCCATCTGCCTTGGACAGACAGAAGTTCCCAAACTTCAGAATGCCACTGCCATCTAGTAGAACCTGTGGGTAGCATAAGGAGAAATATTGTGTTTATACAATCATTATAATATTGCTGTTTAACTTTTAGTCTTACATACATATGAATGCAGATGCAAACCTTAGCAGGGGTCAGGTCAGACAAAATGATTCCTAATTCATGGATGTATTTTAGTCCTTTAACCAAGTCCCATCCAAACCTTCTCACCACATCTTCGGACAGACTTCCATCGTGAACAATTACAGACTCGAGGGAACCACCTAATATGAGCACAGAGAAAAGAAAGAAGCTAGCATAAGAGGGACGAAAATATTCAGACCAAGGTTGATACCTGTTGCAAAAAAACAGCAATCAATTAAGTATACATACTGAATATGTGTGAATAATAGAGGAAAAAAATGATTATAAAGGGTATATACTATCTCTAAAACCTTTTGACCTGTTAGTTGCATTACTCAGTCCATATACAGTGCTGGCTGAAAACCAGCATTAAGTTTTTACATCTAATGGTATCTGACTGCGTGTCATGACTGCCAGAAAAAAAAATACTGACCTGTACAGAGCTCCACTACCAACCAGAGGTGGCTACTTGTCTCATACCACTCATAGAAGGATACTATATTGGGATGATCTAGATCACGGCTGAGTCGTACCTAACAGGAAAGAGAAACAAAACATATGTATACAGTGAGTATTTTTCTTAACTACACGATCTTAGAATTCATTTAATTTGAATTACACAAAGGATCCAAAGTGCTGATGTCTAAAAGATAGCTTTTTGCATTTAAACTGTTATTGTATAGTTTGTAATTACAGGCTTAGAATAATGAAAATGCATCAGACATCTTAACAAGTTTGTAAGTTTAAAACATGATCCCACATGGTTAGTGATCTCAGTCCTCTTGGCTTTGTCTGTGCAGACGATGGCCACATAGTTGAGACTTCCCTTCTTTCGTCCCTTATAGACAACAGAGTTGCGTCCTGCCCCGAGCTCCTCATAGAGGATGAAGTTCTCCATCTGTTGTGGAAAAGAGACAAGACGCCAAAAGTTATAATTATTATGATATTTGAAGGAGGTGAGAGATATGAGACACAAAACTAATCAAACAGTAATTATTGCCTTAGCTGTATGATAAGAGCTGTTGTTTTTCTGGAGTGTTATCTACTCTTGCAGAGACGACATACTAATTAAAGTTTTTTGTTTATAATTCAAAGAATTCAAAGAGAAAATAAAAATAATTGAAAATGACCTTTGAGTAGCTGTTTATATGGTCACATTTTATTTTATTTTCTTAATGCAGGACCAAGAAAATTGTGAATTTATTTTGTTTATCAAGTGACAGTCAAATATATTTAATTAAGCTGTAATTTATTTGATATAGTACTCTCCTGTTAAATTCACCAAAAATAGGGATATACACGACTTCCATTCTTCTACAACTTAAAAATAAAGCTCTACCTGTAAACCGATAACAGCTGATTTCAATTAACTTTAATTAGCTGCGGAACACCTGGTACCTGTGTGACTGCGGTGGCTTGATTAGGGAGAAAAGGGGAAAAAAACGGACATAAAAGGCTCTTACGTTCCAGCCAGTGAGATAAGACACCAAAATGTGCATTAAAAGTGCATGTTTAACGTAGATATTTAACGTTTAGGTGGCGAAAAACACACGTAGCACTGTCACGTTCAAGATAACTGTTGCTCTGCATATATTTGACCGCTAACGGTGTCGTCTGTTCACAAGAAGCCTCGTAGTTGGTTCACTTTTACCAAGACAGACGCTACTGCAAAGCTTAAAGTAAAAATGACTACATAAAAGTATAAACAGCCTCCGAAACTTACAGAAAAGGTTCGTGTGCTGTTTTTTCACACTATTATCAAACTACGTTACAAGTTTCCTCTTCAACAACCCGCTGTTTGTTAGCGGAAGACTGGTGGGCTCCGTAGTGGCAGCAAGAAGAGGGACGTCTGGAAGTCTCCACATAAAACAAAGGCTACAAATGCTCATCTTGGTGATTAAGTGTGTGTATATACAAATGTATTTTGGTTTATTACAATGTTTCAGTGTAAGCGTAATTCAAGCAAAACGTTAGTTTTATTAATTAAGTTGTATTAGTTTTGCCCAAACTCCCTCCAAATGGAACATTCCTACGTTGCTAGGATACTAGCGTGAACACAACAGCATGGAGGAGAGTGTCCAGGATGGAATACAAAGCAAAAAGACTTGAAAATAGAAAATTACATTTATAATAAAGATAAAACAATTTAAAATGTAGTGAGAACGAGCAGACATGATGACAGATACCAGTTTTAGAGCAGAAAGAGGAGACAGGTTTGGTTTTATCACATTGTAAACAAGCAAAATTGAGTTCAACAATAATAAGTGGCCAAAAAAGCATATTTTAGGCTGTCTGATTTCTTTTTAAAATTGTTTTATTATTAATTTCTTTTGAGAATCTTACTCCAAGTACGACTCTAAAAGCTGGAGGCTGTGTTTGTTTGGCTCGTGTGTAGCAGATTCATTTGTCTCCAGGCTACAAACAGGTGTCCGAATCTAATCTTGGTTTACTTACATTTTAGAGACTCTGATTTCTTCTTCTCTTCAACAATCCATTGCAGTCATAGTACTGTTATGCTGTTCTTTCCATCTTTTGCGCGAGTGTGCCAAACTGGCTGACACCAAAACCATGTCTTTAGGGCATAAATGCCACAGCTTGACATGTTACAGTGCTCATTGTTTAATCCCCACACCCCACCCCTCACACACACTCACACACACACACTTTTACTTGCTGGCTGGCAGACTATAGTGTGTTTAAATGATTCAGTGTTTTGTGTAGATCAGTTTAATGAGTTCAGGGCTGCAGTGACAAAAGCTTGAGAGCAGAATGACGTCATCCATTGCCTGAAACCGGTTTCAATGAATGACATAAGACACGAGGCACCCGTGACATCCTGAGTGGAGTTTGCATGTGATCTGTGCGAGTTGCACAAAAGGGAATTTTCTAATAGCATATCACAAGAACCACCATAAAAAAAAATAATGAAAACAAGAAATAAAATACTACTTCAGTATCCAGTGTTCAGAATGTTGAGGGGGAGCTGAGGTAAGGCATGATCAGCCAATAAAATGAAGCTTTTGGAGAATTAAAAAAAATAAAATAAAAAATTTAACTCAGTAAAGCCCAAATAAGCAAACTGAACTGTGTTTCGGAATAACTCGAGTAAATTCAAATCGCCTCCATGTATGGAAAACAACAGGGGACAGTGAAAATCCTCTCACTGCAACTTCAAACTTCCAAAGCTGTCAAGTTACACAAAGTTGCTGAGAGTGTCACTTCCTGTCAGCGCACATCATTAAACAAAATAAAAGACAATAATTTAAATGAATATTTTTCAAATTGGGCTGCAAGGTGACTCGGTGGTTAGCACCGTTGCCTCACAGCAAGAAGGTCACTGGTTCGCATCCCAGTGAAGACACCCTGGATCTTTCTGTGTGGAGTTCACATGTGCAACGTGGGTTCTCTCCGGGTTCTCTGGCTTCCTTCCACAAGTTCAAAAACATGTTTAGGTTAATTGGTGATTCTAAACTGTCCGTAGGTGTGAATGTGAGTGTGCTTGGTTGTCTGTCTCTAAGTGCAGACAGACAAAAGAAAGTGTTGCAAGTTAAATAAACAGTAAGCGGTACACGATACATGAGAAGCAAGCGTTACAAGTCAAATAAAAAGCACGTCCAGCAAACCTAAGCTATGAGAGAAGTAGTAAAAGTGTTTACATTGTTATTTAAGTGAGAAAGCTTTACAGATTGTGCAGGAATGTGGGAATGATTCACTTGGGAATGTGAAAAGTCTCACAGTGTGACTTTTAAACAACTTGAAATATGCAATTATGTAAAGCAAATAATGTAAAAAGTAAATCATAATCTTATTTAAAAGCTTTGCTTGAAAATAACACATTGAGTCAAGGCCTATGGTGGGGATTAGGGGCCTCTAGCCTTGTTGATTAAGCTAACTGAAATTGGGGAAAAAAAAAAAAGGAATGATAATAATAAGAAGAAAAAAATACATGAAGAAATAATGCAAAAATAAGTACAGTGAACATGGATTTCAGTGGAGGGTTGTTTAAGTAATTGGTGACAAGTTGTTTTGAGCATCGTCATTTGTAATTATGTGATCAATAATGTAACTTGTTTTATCAGGCAGAATAAAACATCTTACCTTCAACTGTAGAGAGCTGAGGCAAGCAAAACCTATCTCCCTTTAATTTCAGTACTACATGGACATTACAGAACCAATAAATCAATGAATCAATCAGACAATATTTGTATTGTACTTTTCAGACAAATTAAAAAGTGATTGTACTTGGAGTGGAAATATTTCAGACCTTGGGCAGGGTTGGTCTTTATGTTTTTTTGGTTTGAAAATGTGCAAATAATTGCATTCTCATGATCACAAACGACCAGGTTTATTCTCTGTGCAACAACAAAGTTTATGAACAATATTGACACACAAATAAAGTGAAAAGTTTTTTTTTTCTTTACTGACATATGATATTTCTGTAAATACAGCTTAGTATTTGCACTGAGATGAAAACAGACCCCTAAAATAGAAAGTAAATAATGTTTGACATAAAATGTAATAATGCAGTTTAAGTTGAAATCCCTCGGACCGGACGTACCTTCGTGTGTCGTCCACCTTGACGTAGCTCCGCTCAGCAGCTTTGTTTCAATCAGCGGCTCACTGGCTCCTGCTAAGGAAGCAGAAAAAGCTGCACAAGTTTAGTGAACAGGCGCAGGACCTTCTTTGGATCACATCCTTCGCTGGTTCACTTGGTTTATTTGTGAAAAGTAAATCGGGTTTTTCATGCTGATTTTCTGCCTGATATCGGACTGATTCTCGGACACCGGCTTGTTTCAGAGTCACGCTGACTGAGCCGCTCAACAGTCTGCAACTGGTCGCCAAAAAAGAGACTAATTTGGACTTTTTGGGGAAAGTTTGCACCACTGAAGCGGTAAGAAAAACTTTGTGGGTTTGTCTCAGGTGTAAAGTTTTCTGATCGTGTGGTTTGTTTGGAGCAGCAGGTGCAGAGAAGCCCACGGTGGGGTCCTGCTGCTGGTAACGGTTCCTCTGGGTGTAGCCTGCTGCAGAGCTGTTTTACATGTCATTTATCCGAGTTCCGCATCTGAACATGATCAGTTTTTCTTGTTAATTCAGTCAACACAACAGGCAGCATGTGGACTCCCTTGTTTCGCATAAGAAGAGTTTGTTTCTGTGGCCACATGTTGGTAAAATGTTGTGCCTTGAGTTAGTCGAGGCGGCATGTGGCACCTTTTAATAAGATTAATCTGAGATTGAGCTCGGTTTAATCTCATCACAGTAAACCTGCCTTCACTCAATGAAAAGCTGCTGGATTATCACAGTTACAACTTGGATCATCACCTTCATTAATCAGACCTGAATCTTAAGTTTTTAGATGCAAAAATCCAATATGTCATTTGGCTGATATTATCCTTTTACTGATGTATAAGTGTTGGTGTATATGTGTTGTTCTATATGCAGTGTTTTGCAGAACATAATGCAGAAAAATATACTTTAGGCACTTTGTCCAGCAGAGCAGCCCAGACTCAGTTCTTTATAGGCTGTCAGCACTGTCTGCAGCACCTGTAGCAGAGCAGCAGGTGGTGCGGAGTCAGCTGGTGTCTGCTTGAACAGCTGATAATTAGTTTGTGAAATACAACACTGGAAACTTGATAAAGTCCAACATGTATTGTATATCTTTTATTTATATATACATGATACGGGCCGATATATATCTTTATTGGATTTTTTTCTACTCTGGAAGTCACTTTCAACATCAGCCCTAAAACTACAGTATTGTTTTTTATTATTTTTTTATTTTTGCAAATTACTGTCAACTGAACTCAACTGAGCTTTTGCAAACCGATCCTAAACAACAGGTCAGTTACACAAGGCTTGAGAAGTATGCAGATAATATCATTTATTATAATAATGATCCCATACAATAATAGAACTAAAGACAACCCACTAGAAAGGTCATTGCAACACAGTACAAGTATACACTATAAGTTCAGTTTATGCAAAAGTCACATTACTTCCACCATGGGCTTCTACAGAAATGCAGCTGCAGTTTTCTTGTGTAGCAATTAAAAACAAAAACGTTACAAACTTTTAAAAGAGCCTTGAGAAATACGCAGTAGTTGGTAATTGTTGCCTTTCATCCTCTATCGGCCCACAGCTGAGGTTTCTCAGTCAGTCCAGAGGAGCTAAATAAGGTTCCAGTTGGTTTGCCAACTAACAGCACATGATCTGTTGAAGGTCTGCGTTCTGTCTGACTGCTGGACTCGCAGCAGAACCCCAACATGCAGCTTGAATGTCTGACAGACAGAATTTCTGGCTGATGAGCTGAAGAGTCTGTTCTTATCTGACCTCTCTGTTCCAACAAACATATAAACAGACTCAAAGTTACTCTGGAGCAGAGTGATATCAGTGATCTCAACCCTTTAGTAAGTCAGAAAAAAAACTTTTTCTTAAGGGTGAGAAAACTGTAGGTGCACTAGACTCTGAACACCTCTTTTCAAAGAAAATTTCCTGAAAGAACAGAAAAAGTCAAAGGTTGCTTTTATGAACGAGGCCTTGAATATTGCCTCATTTTACTGCTACTGCAGCCAATCGTTGAGAAAGAACCGTATGGATTTATGATGAAACTTTCAAAAATTTGTTGAAAATATACCAAAAATCTGAGAAAAAAAATAATGAAACCTAATGCATACAACACAGTATTATCATAATTTAGATAAACAATTACTTGCCGTTTTCTTTATTGTCATTGCATTTTTATTTTATTTTTTTACGATCAGTTACATTTGGAATTTAATGGTGTTTTCCGGATCATTGCTGGATTTGACACTTTAATACTGACTACAGTGTATTTCACAGATAATAATATCGAAACTAAAAACCTGAGCTACAGTTTTCCCAATTAAAAATCACATAGATTAAATTGATCGTCTTATCTGTATTGGTGAGCACAAGTGTAGCTGACATGCTGTAAAGCTTGTAGCTGGCTCGTATAACACAATATAAAACAACAACATAAGACAAATAAAGCGATAAAGTATGTGAGGTACAGCCTATAAATGGAAATAATAAAACCATTTTATACAGGGGGAGAAAAAAAGAAAACAGAGATGCACAGATGGTCAAGAATGATGGACTTTGGTGTGAGACAGTCAAGGTGGTAGTGACATGATGCGATTCGGTTCGATAGTACAACCTGCAAACAAACTATGGATGCAAAAAAAAAAAAAAAGCATCTTAATGGCACACTGGAAGAGAGTTATTTTTAGTGTCAGTGTTAGAGCTCAGTGCAGTGAGTTGAAGTTCTGCAGCTGTCTGTGCAGAGCGTATGGGCTCAGATCCAGGCAAACAATCTTTTTTTTTTTTTTCCCATTTTCTGTTATGTAGGAGGAATGCAGGATGGATGTTAACTGGATCAGATGATGAACCCATAGGTCTGTAGTTGCTCAGAATTCTTGTTGGTTTTGGATCCAACTGAACATGCAAATATTTATTGAGCTGAACCTCATGTGCGTTGTTCTGCTTTGCCGCCAGAGTTCTCACTACTGACTGAATAACGGTGGAAAAGCATGGGATGGCAGTTTAGTACTTTATATTAAAATCAGCACGGCAGGACTGATTCATAGAGGGATTTTTAAACGATTCCTTTGCCATCTTTGGTCAATCCTCGCAGGATTAGCTCTGCAGCATCGCAGCACGTGAGGCTTCCTGCTAAGTTTTGTTGGCTTTTCTTTTAGTCTTTCTCCTGTTGAGTCACAAGTACAAATGACAGGTTTGGCTTCTGCTTCAGGTCTCAGTCTCTGTTTGTTCCATCGGTTCCTGCATCTATCTGTCTCTTTAGTTTTCCATCAGTTTGTTCCTTTGCATCAGTATTTCATCTCCTCTTATTCTATGGCTAATTTCCTCCATCCTCCTCCTCCTCATCAGTCTTCCTCCTGGATCTGATTTCTTCAGAGAAGCTTTCAAACAGGCTGCCCTGTCACCCACACAGCCATGAGCATCCATCAGCCTGTTTCCACTCGACTTTACTCTTGAACGTACACTAATTTCTGGCTGGTGCAACACTAAGGTGTTCAACTCAGACATTACAGAAGGGTTAATGATTTTAAAAGTCTCAACCTCCTTTTGACTTGAACACTTTTGAAATCACAGCTTCTGTCTTCTCATTTCCCCCAACTTCTCTCTTTGTCTTCCTCTTTGTCTCCCCTTCCTGTAAAGACAGTCAAACTGAGGCTCTGTGTGAGTAATGTCATCAGATCTGTTTTGTTTGACGACAAGCTGACTGGATTTGAGTCGCAGGAAAACAAAGGACCTGTTGCCATGTGCCTTTTGAGAGCCCTCCGAGTGAGCGGCTGGAGGACGTACGTCAGAGACGGATCCAGTGAATGGACATGAAGGGACACAGGAGATTTTCTCTTTTTGTTCACCGTCCTTTTATCTAAACCTTGATCTGCTCGCTGTCAACAAATCACGTCACCGAGACCACAAGGACTCAGACGTGCTTTAGCGATGAGATTAGCTCAACAGGACAGAGCAGGTCTGTTCTTTACTCAAACTAGACTTTTCACCATGATTTTGGGAACCAGATTTTTGTCTTCATTCCTTTGTAAGGATTGAAAACTGTATTCTCAACAAGCGTGACAGCTTGGGTTAGACCCTTAGCAAACTTAAATTACAAATTTTGGTTAATCCGATGTTTGCTCAGGTTAAAGTCGGTAGGTAAGTAAGGAGAGGCAGATGTCAGCCAGGCTCCTCCAAACACTTTGTACTGGGACATGCTAAATCTTTTTCTGACGTACTGTATAGTATAGAAACATGGATAACTGAACACATAGTATTTCAAATGTAACATGCCAAAAATACCCAGATGTCCTACTCCACTTGGTTGGATTTTGAAGTATGTAGGCCAGCATGGTTTTCTGACGTCGCACTACAGACTGCAACGACGAAGAGCATTATGATGATGAAGCAGTATATCCAAGTAGTATGCAAACTGTAGGAAACAGTGTGTACTTTGTGAGGGCAGCTGTAGTACGCACTTGAAGTCAAAAGAAGAAGTCAGAACGCAGACTAAACCCGTTACAGACTTCACTGACGTCACAGCTGTAGCGCTCGATGGATGGAGGCTCATGAGAGTTGGAAATGGTTTAAAAAGATGGCATGGGCCACGGTGTCATGACAACATATGGTGCTTAGAAACAGCGCTTCGCCATTTTTTAAAAAAAGAAGTGATTTGGGCTTTTGTTTTATGAACTGCTCAGTTGATCGCTCCCTGATTTACGTTGAAGTGTTCATAAATTTTTTCATAGTCGTGAACATTTGACAAACAACTCTGTGAATGTGCAATAAACAACCACATTAGCCAGCAGCCACATGCCACCACTTCCAGACAAACTTCCCACACTTGGTTTGTGTACATTTTGTGTACACACATACACTCGCCATGAACAATGGGCAAGTCTTCTGGCACGTTCTGCAGATATGTGGACGAACCCAAAGACCTCAATCACTTAACAGGAAACGGCCTCCGAGTCTGTGAGCGTGGAGACTGGGCCTGAGCCTCTGTACTGTCCTGGGAGTGGAGGATCCTTTGTTTTTTTTTTTTTTAATCGTTTTCTATCGTGCCTGAAAAAAGAACAGACAGTTCTGAAGAAATGTACAGACAACAACGTGACACAATGAGACCAAAGGGCAAGAAGCAGTTTATGACTTTTAACAACATTTGTCAACGACTAACACATTTCAACATTTAATCTATTTAATATATATATTTTAATTCTGGCCTTTAAATGAAGCTAATCTGGCCAATAAAGACACTGGAGAACACAGCATGAAACCATATTGTCATCGCCAACAGGTTTTTATTTTTCATCATTTGTGTTTGTAACAGAATTCTGATCACAGACCTAAAGCAGTTAAACAAGTCTGGCTCGTATTTATAGCCAAAAGTCTCAACAATAGCATGAGGATAAATCAAAACTTACACTATAGAATCCTTGCAATTGTAGTATAACTTAAGAAAATATTTTTTGTATCATTACATTCTATCTTTTGAATACTGTAAGCACAAACACTGCTTTAAAGTTCTAAATCTTCAGATGGGGAAATAATTGTTAGACAAAAACGGTTTTCTGCCTTTCTTTTGCAGTTCTTCTTTTTAAAGTTGTAATTGACAGTAGTTTTGTCGTCTCCAGGCTGGTTAGTTGTGGCTCTGTGGCTGTATCTTCGTTTCATTAAGTGCCATGATGGCCGTCTTCTCGTCATCTCAGAATTCTCTCCTTTCAGTTACAGCTGAGTGATAATTTAGTTCGCGTTATCTGATGACTTTATGGATGCAGTTTGTGCACAAACAATGGTGGCTCAGAATGTTTTTGGCTATGTGAAGTGTGATTTTTTTTTTTTACAGTTTTGCTACATTATATTGTTCAACAAAATGAATTGTATGTATTGAATTATTACAAAACTTTTTTTAATGTGTTTTTTTTAGAAGATCCCATAATTATTTAACCTCTGTGACATAATTCAGACATTGTCATGAAAACAACAGGTGGTTTATTGATTACTGCCAAAGCTGGATACTGCTTTTTGTCCCTGGTGCCTCCCTTATAATACAGAAAGAGATAAAGAGTGCATGGGGCCCCTCTGGAGTTCCAGTTTAACTGTAACGGCTTGGAAAAAATGTGAATGTTCTGTTGGAGACAGTTAATGTAAGCTGAATGTTAATTAGTGACTGAGGCTCTCATGGACGTATGAAGCCAGACAGCATGACACCGATGCATTACATTACCCAAGAACCAGCGAGCAGCTGAAGCCTTGTTCACAATAATATGGAAACTTTTATAGACAAAAGTCTTCCCAAAGTTTCTGTCCACAAAGACATCATTTTACAGACTGTACTTGTACACACAAGAGCACAAAACTGACTACAAACACTCTAACAAGCATGCCAAGCCATTTTACATCAACATCATGCTGTGAACCAAAAAGTATTGGGTGAAGTGGTACAGCAATACCACGTTAAGATGTAGAACTGTAATTGCAAGTGCTAACCAAATGTGAAAAGCCGGTATATGTTTACCGTTATTGTTTTAGGCTCATTACACAAAGCAATCATGTGCAAATTAACTGACATTATCGTCACTCAGCCTCTTCATATTAGACAGGCTTGCATAGCCAGACCGTGCTGTAGTACAGAATGGTTTCTGCAAAATAGTGCCAGAGGAGATGTTTTGGTGGTAGATGTGCACGCAGGGAGGCGAGATCTGTCAAATTGTCTGATTCACCAAAAAACAAAAAGAATACACGAGCAGGGCTGCCCTACTGAACGATCCACATCATCTGCAAAACTTGCCTTTTTCAGTGCAGTAGGTCAACAGCCTGAAAGTTGCTGTTGCTATTTCCTGTAGTGAAAGGGAGTTTAAAACTGTAATACGTAGATAGCAGAAGAAAAAGAGAACGCTGTGTGCTAATGAAGGATTCAGATCATCGATTACACATGAAGTCGAGTTTTTAAAAAGCTTTAGAAGACAAAATCTAAGTTTGATTGACCTGAAACACAGTTTGCATGTGGATGGGAGGCTCAAGTGTAAAGGAGAATACTAGCTTTGCAAAATATCCAATATAATAATTTTTACCTGCCGAGGGAATTTTCCCACGTCCTGGTGATTATAGTTTACATTTCCCCCTCGGCTGATGCTGCTGCAGCAGCATGTGAACTGATCCACAATTCAGTGTCCCAGCTGCAAACATCACACCCTCAGTCTCTGATCATCATCTCAGGAGACTTTAATCATACATCGCTCTCTACCACTCTCCCCACATTTTGCCAGTATGTGGACTGCCCAACTGGAGACAGTGGGGCCTTGGACCTGCTGTGTGCAGACACCGGGGATGCATATTACTTAATTACTTTCTTTCTATGTTTTTGGATGCTGCTGTTTACATTAATTTCCCAGGTCTGAGATAAATGAAGTATGTTCTTTTCTATTCTAATAATGTCTACAAGACTCAAATCTCTGCCAAAGCAATGTTTTTTTATTCGGTCGATCCTTCTCAGTATTTCATCACTCACCACTGACTTGTCAAAGGGGTCACAATGAGTCTGTTACTTGAAATCAGAAAACTGTGGCGAGTTTTCCTGGGTGCTACTTACGACTTTCTCATTGGTTAGTGTAAGATCCTTAAGTAATTATTTCGTGCTAAAGTTGAGAAATAATCAAGTGTAGCTGATCAACATAGATTTAAAAAATAAAATAAAATAATAGTTTTTGACTTTTCAAATCAAAAGTGTTAATGAATGAAACAAAATAATATTCTTTTATCAAACTCAAATTTTCAAATAATCCCATTAGTGCTGTATTTTCAGTTCCTATTGCTTTGTTCCATCTCTCATCTCTTTTTGATCAGTATTGACTGTATTTGTTGTCAAGCGCAAGGTAATGGAGTATTGATCAGATCCATTGATCATTAAGTGACTGACAGGAAGGACTCCATCCTGGACTGACCTGAATTCACAGCCTCATACAAACTCTTTTTTTTGTTGTTGTTGTCAGAACATTTGTGTTTAATAGAGAAAAACTGTGCTGTGATCTTACTTAAGAGTTACAGTGAAGTAATGTTTTTTTTTACAAATACAGTAAGATTTTCATCTGCACCCAATATTTAACTTGGTTAATATGTGAAACCTCGAATAAACAAAGGTGATGGCAAAACTGTGGGGCTTTCAAGCGATCTGAATGGTGGGTAAATTATACTAAACTCAATCAAGTTAGAGGGAATTAAGAGACATTTGAGAGCAGACTGAGCCCTTCAGGTAAACCCCAGCTCCAGCTGAGATGCAGTACTCTTCCATATTACACTCAGGTTCATTTAATTAAACAGCACCTGCCCTGTTGTGCTTTTGTGCTGTTTTACTCGCAGCTGTTGTGTCACTGACCCACAGAATAATGTTGACATTCCAGTTTTCAGTCATAGCAAATGTTTACTCTGGTTTTTCACCTTCAGCTGGTGCTTCTATGGCAGAGACTTAAAAATATTCTCTCCATGGTGATATGATGAAGCCAGTTGTTACACATACACAGCTGACTCTTAATTTCCAAAGACTGAGCAGGAATATAGAACCTCATCCATCTGTCACTGAGGCGCTGACCTGTTTCTCAGGGCAGACAGGGGAGAAAGAAAAAAAAAAAAAAAAAAAAAGCTTCTATAATATGTCTCGGAGCTGATTTGAGTTTCCTGCCCTCTGGCAAGAACCGGCCCCCGGAGTGTTTCATGGCCAAGAACATTCATAGAAAGTTGTTTATGGTGTGCAGAGCGTTTCCTGTGTTAGAGCTCCAGCTTATAGCACGTCGGTCCCAGCATGTGGATATACTCTCCTAATGTCAGACAGCATGTCATCCTATATTGTTGTTTCTCTCTATATTATTGTAAGGTCTTGACCTGACTATATCAAAGCTTCCTTTTGCTATAAGGAGTTGTTTTGTTGTTGCCAAGTGCCTGCTCAAAGGGAATTATTGAGTTTCTCTCTATAGCATTATAAGGTCTCGACCTTACAATGGGCCTAGAGATGAATTATGTTGTGAAATAATGCTATAAATAAAACTGAACTGAATGGAATTGCCCCTAAGAAGACTTATGAATTGTTAAATTGAATTGAACATTTTTGCTACCGTGCTCTTCTTTTGTAAGCTTTCACCTTTCTGTCCTTGTTTTCATAGTTCTGATGTACTTTAACAATCTACTATTTTTCTCTGCTCTTTTATCTGCTTTTTTTATGTAGCACTTTGAATTGCCATGTGTATGAACTGTATATCCTATTAGCTGGCACACATTTAGTAGATATTAAAGCACTGAAACCACACTGCTCAGGGTCAAAGTGCTCTGCTTTATCCGCCACTGAGAGTAAGGAAATTTCCTCCAGCAAGGACAAATCAGAGCACTCAGCCGCTAAAAAGTGCTGCGGGAGCATGTATTGTTTACTGATATATGGACTGCCGTGGGGCTCAACAGCAGGCAGGCTAATGTTTATAGAACTTTCAGACAATCTGTCAGTTTGGTTATAGGCTGAGTGATGTGGTGCCCGTCCTGGTCCTGGCTCCTGCTCGAGGACTTCTTTCTAAAACTTCGGTAGGTTAACTGGCATTAAAGTGATGGTGTGTTGTGTTTTAAAGAAATACAATTGGACAGCCGGATTGATGATTCACAGAGGGTAGATTGTGGGCATTTCTGCTTTTTCGTTTAGTGAGAATTATTTAGGATCAGGTCAGTTTTCTGTTATAAACACCATTATGCAGTTAATATCTTTATTAAATTAAATGTATTACATCTCTAATGAAACTAGTGAAACACAGCGAAAAGGCCATAGCTCCTTGGGGGTCAGAAAAGCTACAAAAGCATAGAAGATACAAACACACAGCTTGTATCAGGGCAAGTTTGTGCCACATTTTCCATCAAGAACGTTGTGGTGTCTTTGCTGTAGGGTTCTCTCATGTATGTGATTGGTGAGGACATCGGGATTCACTTGAATTCTAGCACAGTAACAGTTTGTGTGCTTTAGGACATACTTTTCATTTGAGGTTATGTGGCATCGTCATGTTGTGGATATTTAGTCTGTTTTAGATGCCTGGTGTTTGGGGTTTTTGCTTGTGTTGCTGATGAGGTAAAGGTCTTAGGGAGGCAAAGTTGCAACATTAAAATGTTCGAGCCCCGGAGCTGGATTTGACTCAGACTTTGTGGGGTGGATGGAAAGAGTTTTTAGTGTTACTGTAAGAAGTTTGGGCGGTGCTGCTCTGGTTTCTTTGAGGAGCTCAGAATGAATATCTGCGGTGTGTGTTGTAATGTCCACATTGTTGCTGCACAGTCAGGAGGAGTGACTGATTAACAGAATGCATTGACAAATCATCTGTTTGCCTTCTAGCAGACAAAGATTGAGCAGGCCTTGTCTGTATGTTAGCCAACAAAGTGGGAGTCATCAAGAACAACTGTAAAAACGGCACCTAAACATGATGCAGTATACTGTCCCCTTGTTGACAGCTACCGGACCTGATTGTTAATTTAAAACGGAGATGATTCTATCTAATATCCTATTCTAATATCCTTTTACACTTGCCTTGAAGGGAGAATAGATTCTGTATCAACAGAGAGAGAATGCTTTATGTGTTTGGACACATACTTGGCAGGTTCAAAATGGGTACTGTTTTAGAGTAAAGACAAATCCACTGGATCAGTGCTGGAAAAAACTTTAAATAAGTTGTGACATGAAGAAAACAAGGTTAAAGAAAGTAGAAAAGCTCCATTTACTAATGTGTCAGCTCCATCAGCACATTAAAATCCTCCACTTGTGCAAAACCCAACCCAGGAGTGTTATTTCTGCTCACTGGGGCTGTTGTGGCCAATATAGAGCCTGGTACTGACAATGGTATGGTAATTTACTTTGAAAACATACTACTGTCTGCTCAGCGTTTTAGGTACATAATAAACACCTCATTCATGTAGTTAACCTTGAAATGGCTCAGTAAGTTTGAAAGAAAACTATTGACTACAAATACACAACATATTCTGACTTCTGCACAGTATTTTTGCAAAGGCTTTATTTTTCATTTGTCAGTCTCTGAGATAATAAAACATCCATAGACACAGTCGCAACAAGCTGTGTGTCAGCTATTTGCAGTTATAGAAAAAAAAAATCTGGTTCCCTAATTCCTCCAGCCTATTGCCCACTTTAGAAATGTTTTTTTTAATCATCAGAAACATTCAGGTCCTGACCTATGATGGAAACAGTAACCTGGCACATGTTTTGCAGTGACTGTATGGTTTGTTGTCATTAGCAACAGTGTTTGGGCATTTGGATGTCCTCTAACTCCTAAATAATGGAAACTCCATGACCTAAATTCTGCTTCCCACAATGCTCATGACTCAATATGTATAAGAGGAGGCTGGGGTGGAAAAAAAGAGACGGTGAGAAATAGAAAGATGGGTGTGGATAAATACAGGAATGAAATAAAGGTATGCAGAGGTTTAGATGGTGCAGAAGACAGAATATAGAGAAACGGAAGATGTGGTGCAACGAAACCACAGCTGTGTTTTTTTAAATGATGACAGAGAGGGCATTGAGGTGTATCAAACAGCTTGTCTTGAGGGTTGTGTGTGTTTTGAAGGTTTGGCTATTAATAGGAACACGGCTAAGTTCCTGTGTTGTGTCGAGCTGCCAGCCTGCTGAGTTATACAGTTGTGTTCTGCTGTTTTCTGTCTTTTAGCTCTTCAGCCAAGGTTTCTTTAATTTTTCATATTGTTGCTACAGAATTTACATTCAAGCATCTAGTTTGGACTTTATTAGCCTGTTAAATTACTGTAATCACTGCACATCATTTCCGTACATGTGGCCTCGTAGGGACGTTGACCACCTACTTAGACTTTGTTATAAATATACATATATGCATATATTATTTTATTGTAAATGCCGGCAATTTTTGCACCTTATTTCTTCAACCAGCACTATTTGCACGTTAATTGCACATTTTTTTGCGCATTGGTTTCCTTGTTTTTCCCTAAATGTAACATATGTGAGCTACTGGACACCTTGAATTTCCCCAATAAATGCCTCATTTGAAGTCCAGGCTTTTCCTCTGCATTTGTCTACATCATAATGTAACACATTTGCATAACACCCATCTCATGGCAAATCTGCCAACAATGAATGAGCATCTTTTACCATTATTTTCTCACCATTTTCTCACTTCATGATATGTAACTAGCATTTCCTCTTTTTCGTGGTGCGGGCTGACCAATCAGAATGGACTGGGCTTTTTAGGAGGAGGAGCCTTAAAGAGACAGGACTTAATGAGGGGTAAAGACATGCTGCAGCAATGTACAGCATGACAAAAATGTTTTTGTCACATTAAAGCACATGAACATACTTTAGTAGACTCCAAAAATAGAATTATAAACTTGTAAATGTGCACCACATGGGCTCTTTAAAAAAGCTACTGACATGTAATAGCAGCTGTGCAGTATTCATTTAACCCTGGTTGAGGCTGTTGGTGGTGGTTTTGCATTAAACTGCATGTGTATAAAAAGGTCTTGCAAATATTGTGTTCATGCTTATGATGTGTGTGCCAGAATTCTAGAAACGCCTCTCAATACGATCAAGTCTAGTCTAACTTTGGTTTAACAGTTAACACCAGTGGAATCACAACCTGGTGGGGACAGTGTCAATAAAAACATTTGATCTTAACCTACTCATTATTTATTTCATGGCTATTTAATTGGATCACATTAGTGTATACAGGTATACCTAATCAACTTGTAACAGAGCAAAGTTAGGTAATGGCTATAATTATCTGCACTCAAGCACGTGTTTTGCTTATGAGCCAGTTACCCATCATGCAGACGAGGCTGATACTCTGCCTATAAATACTACTGCTTGCCCCAGTGTGAGAGAGAAAAACACAAACATTATTTTGTTTACTGTATTAATAGTTCATAAACATACAGTAAAAACATGTTTCCTCACATTTAACTAATTAAAAAGGTCAAAGCTTTTTTTAATTTTATTTTACAGATTATTGTGTTATAAATGCAGAATTTTATCTAAAACATTATGCAAATTAAAATCCTGTCTTTCCTCTGTTGCCCTTCTGTTTTTTCTCTCAGGTATGAATTATTTCTGTACAACCAAGTGAGTGGCTCTGATTCAACAGCTGCCTCCACCTGTCCTGTGCTGGTGAGACGACCTGATCGTTTTTGTCCTCTCCGGTCCGATAATGCTTTCAAGACAAATCTGTTCCTATTTTTGTGGGTCCAAGTTTTTTCCATGGCTGGTCCAGTTTTAAGTCGGTAACCACTCAGCGCCAAGCTGGACCCGAGGACTCAGACTCCCCAAACCTGCTCCTGCTCCTCTGCCCCGCCCCCTGAACAGGAAACCATATCTCAGCTGCACAACCCTGGGCTCCGATTGGCCCACGAGGAGGAGGAAGAGGAGGAGTATGTCAGTGAGGCGTGTCTTCCCGCTGCACTCCAGAAGTTCACGAGCACCTACAGAGATGCTGAGACCATTACTGGTAATGTTGCATGCGTACGTTATAATCACCGGTAGAGAAACTTACTGGAATCCATTTGGCTTTGTTGAATCAGCCCCGTGTACATAGATACATAATTCATTGGTCAAAAATGCTCCCCTTTATAAGTCCATCAAGTCATACATCAGAATTTTACCCAGTTATAAGTTGACAGTAATTCCAGCCGCCCTTCTCTAATGATGTTGGAGTTAAGTGGAGGGAACACTGCAGGCTGAGGAAGATGGTGTGTCTGAAAAAGAGGCATGTGGAGCTGTGAGAAAATGTCCCTCTCTGTGACCCTTTTCTAATGTCACATCCTGTCAGTAAAGCAGCTCCAGGGGACCTCAGGCCGGCATGTGAAACAGAGAAGAGCTCTCACTGGACGGTTTCTGTCAGTTCTTCCTCTCATGTCTCCTCCTCTCTTCTCTCCCACTGAGCATTATTTCTTGTCTTTAGCGGTCCGAATGTGGCTGTGCAGTGGCCCGTTCAATGTCTGTTTACAGCCTGTCTGGGCCACATGGGCCAGCAGACACTTTTAATTTAATTGCTATTACATGAAAGATTAATGAATATTGATTAAATAGTTTTGTTGTAGTGCTAATCATGCTGCCGTCTAGATTGTTCCTACTGGGGAAAGAAAAACGAATGACAGATAAATCTTACAGAGTCACTGTTTTACGACGGACTATGGAGCTGCACTGTGTGAACTTTCCACCAAGTGATGAGTTCAGCGCACCATCGTCTCTTGTTTCTCTTGTGATTCCAAAGTACTTTGAAATGCAACACTGGCAACCCCCTGTTTAACAGGAGCGTCAGACCCTGAGGAACCGTTAGGAAGGGAGGAGGTGGTGAATACAGCATGGCAAAAGAGACGTTAACACTCGTACAGGGTGCCAAACACTTAAACAACACCAGACCCAAGAGTCAGCTCAGCAGTGAGTGGAAAACGCCACTTTTTTACACACAAACTCCAGGAAAAGACCCTCCCAAGGACTCTGTGTCCAAGCCTTTAGCATGACCTCAGTTCCTTGTTTTATCTTGAACAGGGAGGTCCCTTAATTCTCTGCTTAGTAAAAGCCACAGAGAGGGGTAATAAGAAATCTGTGATACTCACCATGAACACCCACAGACCTGCCTCTACTTTTCATCCGTGCTTCTATTTAGTCTCTGAACTCGTTTGTTATTTCACAGTGTGCTGCAGGACTGGAGCTTATCCCAGGGTGCATTTGGCAACAGACAGGTTATACCATGGAAAGGTCATCAGTCTATCATAGGTTTTTTATAGTTTAACTAAAGCGGTATTTTTTGTTTTTTTTTCCCAGAGGTCAGCGCACTTTTTTAAAAAAATATTGTGTGCAATGAGAGTGCTGCATATACACACCATCCTAAAAGCACTGGCAGTGGACAAGATACTGAGCACTTGCCATTTTTCGTGGTCATAGAGAGTTTAAATTTTCAACTCTGCACTCAACATTGTCACTTTTTACCTCAGCGTCCAATCACAGTGGAGAAGGAGCCACGACAAATACTACACCAACCAACTGTCACATTCTGCTTGTACAAGTTCTGAACAATCACTGAATATCAACAGAGGGGAAATTAGTACTGCTTCTCTTTGGGTATTTGGCCACAGGACATATCTGGCTACCACAATATTATGATGGTTGGTCAAAAACTGTGCCTACAAAGGTTAAAAACCAGCTGAAGTTTGACTGCTTTGTGCACCAATACAGCGCTCCCTGTGCTACTGCAACTATTGTACCGCATCCTGGTAGTCCGTTATGTGACCACTGAATCTCTTAAATTGTGTCGAAACAGTGACCCTTAAATTTGAATTTCCTTTTGGGAAAATAAGAGTCACAAGGAGTTGTAGAAAAAAAAAAAATTTAAAAAAACTGTGCATAAGGGGAACGGCGTATTGCAGCTCTCACATGCCATTGCGCCACAGTTTAGGTTGTTTTTATGTTTTCCCTCAGACACCTCAGGATGTTCTAGTAGAAGTCTGCCTTGGCAGTCCAACGCAGATAGACTAATTCCTGGGACACAAGCGTGTGAGTTTGTTTGGGAAACTACAGCTCCACTGTATAAACTGCTGTTTCTTCTCTTGGTGGAAGCTGCAGACCCACCCCTCATCATCAGTCAGGATTTTTGACATGTAGGTTGGCTCATCCTGGAGGCCGACTTTAGCTAAATGTTTGTTGTCTATGGAGAAGTCACACATGTGCACCTACCAGTGTCACACTAACTTGTGTAGTACAGGTCCTACTGTTGTAGCACGGTGTCATGCAACAGTAGGACCTGTACAGCTCGCACATGTTGCACACATGTGACTGTCATGTACTGCATCACAAACAGTTTCTGAACTTTTTGATCAACGCTCATAATATTTAAAAAAAAATAATGCTTGGAGGAATATTTAAAGGCTCAGCCAGGTGGAAATGAAACCAGGGACTCACCACTGACAGTATTTGCAGCCTAACCATATGGCTATGAAACTGCCAGATCAGCCGCAGCTCTCACACTTAGATGGACACTTTGGACTCAGTTCATCAGTTAACCAGAGTACCTTCAATTGCTTTGTACAACTGAAGTGAAGGTTTGCACATATGGTAGTCTTGCAGAGCTGCTATTGACCATCTAGCAGGGACGTCACGGATACTTGCTGTTAGGTAAATATAAAGACTTATGGAAACGCCTGTCTAATAGCCCATTGTTTCAATGATCACGAATACTAGAGCTTATTCAGGAAGGTATGTTTCTGAATGTTGTACGTGAATTTGTAAAGTCTCTGTTAGGGTTTTTCCTTCCTGCTAATGGGTCTTTGGGGGGTGACTACGCATTAAAGTCTGCACGATTGGTCAGTGAGTCCGTGTGAGCTAACTTGACAGGAATCCATCCATTTTCCTGTTTTTTTCTAACTGCTTGATAAACACTAATGTTTGCTATGCTTAAATAAATGAAACTCCAATTAACAAAACTTGTTACAAAAAAATTAAATCTATTCTCGAATCCTATCATTTTGGCTCTCATGACTGACTGACTGGCTAATACCTCTTTGGAAGGTGGCAAAAAAATTCCTATATGCAGGAAACTCCCTGCCCTTCCTGGGAGGAGGCACTACCTTTTGTATGTTTACTGCATTAATGGATGGACTTCCGATTGCATGCTGCTCAACTATGTTTGGATAGAAAGGTTTTGAAGAAACGTTAAAGGAACACAGTATAGTGCAGTATAGTACAGTCAGTTACAGCAGTCCTGCAAAGCTTATTTGAGGCGTGTTAGTTCCAGTTTAGTTTCAGTCAGAGAAATGTCACAGCTAATGAATGAGGTTTTTTTGTGTGTGTGTTGTCACAAAGCAAACACTCAGGAGAGGACCAGTGCTGCATTTTACTGCTCTACTTTTCTCTTTCTCGGGTGCTGAATCTGTTTTGCTTTAATCTGTATTGTAGGTATTCGAGGACGTTGTCATGATTTTTACTTGATAGTAAAACAATTCAAAGAACTTTTAAGACCCAATACTCATCTCCAGCAGACAAACTCATACCCTGTTCTTGGCAACATGCTGGCGGCAACTTGCAAAATCCAATGCTGAAATGCCTTGCTGTGGTAATATTTACTGTAGTCATGTGTCTTTAACACAAGTCATTCAAGGGCAGAAGAGCTGAAGAGTTCAGGTCAGTGCTGCCACCTGCTGGTATGATGAGATCACTATAAGTCATTTAATGTTCCATTCTATAAACTGTTAACACTTCAGGTCCTTTCCTGTCAGTTTATTTCCTCCTGTTTCACTCTCATCCCTCAGTGTCAGTCTGTCTCTCTTCCTAACTCTCTTTTTAAACACTTTCTCATTGACAGAGGGGGAGCCGCTGTGGGAGTGTGTTTGTGTGTATAATTTCACTAAGCCAAGAGGATGAATGAACACAATGAGCTGAATGGAGCAGCTCACTGCATTCGGGGCAGTTCCTGGGCGTGAGGTTAATTCTCCGTGGTTACCAGCCAGCGGTGATGTAAAGAGTTGAGTAACAGTGAAATTATGGGATGCTCGGTGAGGAAGGGGGGGGATCAGGAACAAGCAGGCAGACAGAAAGGAGACAGAGGAGTTGGGTGAGACACCGGCAAAGTTACGTAAGGGACGAATGCAGTCGAATCCAAAGTGCTGAGTGTGCTCCCTGACTCCGATCCAGTCACGGCAAGCGAATACATCCTTTGTGCTGTGATGTTGAGGGGAGAGCTCGGTTCTGATTCACTGTTATCACACACACAAAATGGAGACAGAGCCAAGGAACACAAGATTGAAACTGCTGGCTGCTTTAAACTGTTTTGCATGTGCAGAGAGATTATCAGGGTGAGATGTTACGGCAGATCTGTCAGTGTATTGAACGTTATTTAAGGGAGAGTAGTTACTGAGTGTAACATTTTGACTGAAATGGGACTCTGTGTGCTAAACAAGTACATTTAGTGTTTGCCGTGGTTGCAGTGATTCTGTACATGACAGGCTGCATACCTCACACAACAAGCTGAACTACTATTAGTTTAGTTGTTTCAAGAACGTTTCAGTCTGTACTGACCTGTATGATAATCTTTAATATTCTGCAGATTCTTGTAGCAAGCTGCATTGCTTTTCTGAATGAAATAATTTATCATCCTTTTGCATTTGATCATAACATGTTACATAAAGCTCCTTTCAGACGTTCAGTCCTTTCTGTTAATCTGACAGCAGCTGAAAGCTTCGGCTTCCATGTCTGAATAAAGACTCTGGTCCCTTCTGTAAAACTTGTGACAGCGATCTCACTAGGTCGAACTTAGTAACGTTTCCGTAGCTCTCTAAAATCGGCACGTCTGAACTGCAGGCTGCCACGTTACCCAAAAGGCCCGCACAAGGGACGAGTTGTGCAAAGTGATTTAGGAAAGGCTTTTTCCACATTTCACCACCAATATTGGTCTAGAAACATCACAGAGAGCACAGAAGACACAGTTTGTGAGCTAAAATCACAAAACTCTTTTCTCATTTACGCTGCCCTACGATTTCACGTCAATTACAAACTGTAATGTCCATAATTGCTGCGATGATGGCAGAACAGGTCAGAGTATTAAGACTCACAAATAATGTAAGTAATTCAAGTTTTGACAAAAAAAATTACCTGAGCTGAAGTTTAATTAGTTTCTTCCAGCAGTTTGTAGGAGTTTTTCCTCAGCATCAGACATTGATCATCACAGACATCATGCTTGTTTTCCCCAGAGAACTAAAACTGAAACAAGGTTAGAAAATTACTTCATCAACTACTCAGCTAGTTGTCAAATTATATAGCTCTGTTACAGACTGGCGACCTGTCCACGGTGTCCCCTGCCTTTGCCCAAAGTCGGCCAGGATAGACTTCAGTCCCCCGCGACCCTAGTGAGGATTAAGAGAATAGAATAGAATAGAATAGAATAGAATAGAATAGAATATCAGTTATTAGTCCCACAAGGGGGAATCTGCAATGTCACAGCAACAAAGTGACAGTAAGAAGCAAACACAACTATAAATTTAAGAGGCATATACAAAATATATACAATACAAATAGGAAAAAGAGATGAACACAAGGATACTAAGAACACAAAATTAAGAATATTTACATGGATGGGTGGATGAATGGATGGATGGATGGATGGATGGAATATGTTTTTCATCCTAAAAAATCTATACCTTTGCCTTTACGATTCTTTACTGGTCTGCTAAACTCCCATACCATATTATGTTCAGCATACATGATGTTGGTGTTTACCAATCTTTTAAAAAGTCCAACAAGTCCAACATATCAAAACCACCAGCTTACAATCACATACAGATGAATTCATGATACATGGAACTTATTTTGGATCAGTTTCTCTGGTGAGGTCAGATGGTCAGATGGTCAGATGGTCAGCTTTTATCAAAAACCCTTCCTCCGACTCCTTGTTGACATAACCAACAACTGACCATCAGGAGACGTGTTAAGCAGCCAAGTGAAGTGACACGTAGTCATGTGAGGGAGGTTGCAGGGTTTGTTCTGTAATAACTCAAAGAATAGATTCTAGATTTTGTTGAACTGGGTCAAAATAAAGGAGTAGAGAGCAAAGTTTTGCAAATGTTGTTTTAACAACAAAGCAGGCAAATGTTTCTCTAAAGTCTCTCCGATCATTTGTTTATGAAAAGCTGAATTCTGTTTAAAGATGTGCTGTTGTAGGATTTCTTACGGGTCAAATGTACATCTGCAATTCATCTAGACTTTTGCCACTGCATTTTACATTTTCCTGCTCGGGCTTGTAGTGTTTTTTTTTTAGCTGACACCTTGGTGGCAACCTGCAAACACTCGTACTGGACACAGAGATTTGCAAGTTCACCAACATTTGCACAACCTCCCACATGCAGCTCTTGCGGGCTGCCACCGATATTTGACCACATTGACGTACTCTCCTGTATTTCGCATGTCCACCGGTTGCTTGAACCACAGTCTAAATCTGGACTGTGGTCTGTGCTGTAGCTCTATGAGAGCAACAACACAGCTTTAACAGGAAAAGTGTAAGTAGAACATAGTTCACCCCAGTTAGGTGCTCTACATAAGTTCACAGACTTTTGTCATTAAGAGTGTATTCACTGTCTAGAAAGTAGTGTGCACCTGCGCTTTACTAGAAATAGACAGAGCTCTGATTCCTCACCAGAGTCAGAATACTTCTTAGGGTTGGTGTAACCGGACATCATCAGGGCATCAGTGGTGCCACATAAATCCAAGCACAAGTTTTCATTCAGAGTTGTTCCTCATGGTTACATTTATTTTTTTTATGCCTGAACTACTTGTGAAACATCCTACCCATGCAAATTAACAGGAAATGTGGTAATTGTAATTCTGAACTGATTACTGTAGCTGTTAGTGTGCGATTCTGTGCCAAAAGCTGGGATCTGTGGGATTAGGTGGAAAACGCACCGAGCAGGGTTTTGGCAGTTTTTCCGCTGCAGCTTTGCTCGTGTTGTACAGCAGCTATGATTACTGTAAGCAGGAGAAATCTTTTCCGCTGACCTGTTGCTCTGGCAGTTTGCTCTCTAACATAAAACAGCAACAAAACTATTCATTCGTTGGCTTCTTCTTTGATTCCATTACCTTAAAGATTAAAGCTGCATCTTCAATGTATTTATTGTGCAAGGTCTGCCTCTTGATATTAGGCCTTAATAAAGGAGTTGGAGCTTTGTTGTGAGCAGCTCCAGGCCTGCTGTTAGCCACAGTGTGTTTATATATAAAGGATCAGGACAGGACAAGAGAGAGCATGTGTTGGTGTGAGTAAGTGTAGGTTTTCAGCTCGTAGGAAGAGTCCAGCTGGGTTCACTGGCTGTCAGAGTGAGGAAGAGAGTGTGAGGCAAAGAGGGGAGAGAGAGCGTGGGGCGGTCCATGCAGCTATCGTCATTGGCATGTCAGGCATGACGGACCAGTTTGGCCCTCTTCTCCTCTTCACTCCTCCCTCCCTCTTTCTCTCCTCGTCTCTTCCACCCTGTGCCGTCCTCTAAAACTTTTCTCGCTCTTGTTCTTCCTGTCTCACACCCTCCCAACGCTCTTTCCCCCTATTTCTCTCTCTCCCCCTCTCTCTATCCCGTCGACGTTACTTCTTGCGACCTTGCCCTCTCCTGGACCAGTGGAAAATGTGATTGGAGGGCAAAAGGGTTGGTAGTTGTCGGGCTTCAGGCACCATGAGTGAGTATACTGTGCACTGAACGGTTTTTCGGCCAGTTTCAGCTTATCTCTAGCCAGCTTTATGAGCAGCTGTCTAACATCTGGGTAGAGTTTCACTCACTTTATCTCCCCTTTTGTTTGTTTGTCTCTTTCTGTCTGTCATGGAAACAGTCAACTGGTTTCTTCCTTTTATAGACTTGTGCAGTGAACAGAGCCTTAAGAAACTGTCTTCACAAGTTATATGTTTGTATTTTCAGCTGTTGTCTGTTGAATTCTTGAGATGTCTGAGAAACATTAAAGTGTCCAACCTAACATTAAAGGTGCTCTGTGTTCTAACAGTTAAACTGATTGTATTTTCAGGTTTATAAAAGTTAAAAAGTTTGAATAAGTGTATTACAGATATGTCTACTTGGCTTGTTGGCCACAGTTACTGCACTGTGTTGGTTTAACAAGAGGCAGCCGTATTGAGCTTCACTCTTGGGTTCATACTGTTTAGCAACATTTGGAAAGTCATACCCAGGTGGTTCAACAATCTGACACCAAGACCACGTGTTTCTGGTCTCAGTCCAGCTCACATGCTTGTATACCTTCTCTCCTCAGCGCCCTAATTTAGGGTCTCAGTGTAGTGATTAGTTACACAGCACTGTATGTACAGTGTCGGTGCTTGTGTGCTTCAGTTGACAAAACGGGACTGAGACACTGTATACTTAGTGATTTTGAATGCTTTCGAATTGTTTTTTTTGCCTCAGTTTGACAAAACTTTGTATGTCCATGTCTTTTTGTCCCACACATGTGTAAGAGTGTGTATTGCTCAGACCAACTGTGACTATTCTTACATTTGAACTTGAACTCTCCTGCTCTTGTCGTTAATAGGTGCTATTAAAGTTGGCATGTCCCTGTAGGTTGTGTTCTTTGTGCCTCCAGTCTATATTTACATTTGAATAGTGGATCTGAACATCTCCTGGTCATTGATCACAATGATTAAAAAGTTTAATCGGCACTCCTTTAATACTCCGATTTTGTAGGAAGAGTGAGAAAATAAGTTCCTGCAAGATGCTTTTAAAATTGTCATGTGATAAAAATTAATGGTGCATCTTAATAGTCAAGTCACATGCTCTCAGTTATCACAGAGAGTCTGTTTACATTGAACTTTGGACAGTTCTGGTGACATTTGGGAACACTTCACAGCTTATTTAGTGACAGAATTTACATTTTACTACTGTGAAACCTATATCCAACTAGTGCGACCCAGAGAGAGTGATAGGAAAATGCTAAAATTGAAAATACAACACACACATGCACAGCGTCTGCTGTCTCCACTGACCTTTTGTCAGCACATGGCACAGAAAGGTTTTGTGCTATTATTATCCCCAAACACGTCCTATCAGTACTCATTTTGGGAGCTGAAGTGCACTGGCCTCATTGTACAGAGGGGTAAATATGGTGATATTTACAAGCAACATCCTTCTCATAATCAGGCCTGCTCAGGTGTTAATTATGGGCATATAGGGTTGCAGCCTTTAGTGCATGCAGTGTCACAGAACTGAAGAGAGAAGATCAAATATAATAAAGCTGCTGGTGTGCTGCTGCACTGTGGAATAAGTGGCAGAAATTAAAATCTATTTTATGGTAAATGTCCCTTTGCTAATGGGTTTGGTAGGATTTCAGTACTTACTTCTGTGCTGAAACTCCACTGGCTGTGTTCGCTGAATGATTCCCCAGCTGCTGTGTGTGTGTGTGTGTGTGCGGGTGTGTGTGTGCGGGTGTGTGTGTGTGTCCCTTTTCCAGCACAGTCAGTCATTCAGTCTGGATTAGCAAACTGTAAGAGACAGCATTGTTTGAGAGACACAGACAGACTGACAGCGGGGCGACACAACAGAGAAACAAAGGACATTATTTTTTACTGTGTGTTAATTCTCATTCTATGTCCATCCAAGAGCTTCTGTGTTCCGTATTTCTGTAGAAAAAGCGACTAAAACCTGAATTCTGTGTGTCAACAGAGAGGCCTTTTGCTGTAATAGAGGCCTTTTAATAGCACACTAAAGTGGTGTGTGAACAGAGAGACACATAGCTGAAAGCTTAGGTCAGGTTATGGCTCTCTGTTTGGTTTCGAGGAGAAGATTGCTATTGACTTTGTTAAGAAAATACAGAAAAGGGTTGTGGACCGGTTTGGCTGTCAGGTCACAGATGGAAAAATTATTGCAGGTAATTCTTTTTTTTTTTTAGCTCCAATAGAAATAAAGTTTAAGTAGCAGAAGCTGTTTGTTGCAAACTTGCTATTTTTTTCTTTTCTTTACTGTAAATAGTACCTTTTCTCTGTGGTTGCACTTATGTGATTAGGCACAATCTTGACCTTGATTAGTTACCTAATAGTACCTGTTTCCTTTAAACAGTTCTTGTGTTTAGAGGGGAAGGCTGGTGAATTGCCCCAGCTTATTTTTTGTGTCCTTGATTGTGACTACGTGTCAGATCAGCTGGCTGTACAGATACTGGAGATGTCACACATAAGTTGGAAATAAAAATAGGTGTTAAACGCTGTGCACTATTGTTGTATTACTATCTTTTGAGTGATTATAGGTCTGTGTAATATGGGTAAGAAATGCATTTGTGTCGCAGCTAAAGTTGCAGCACCACACGCAGGATTCTGTTTACATTTGTTGCATTGAGTTTCATTGCACAGCAGCAACAGATTTGATGTACTGAGGATATAAACTAACAAAAATTAAACCTTCAGTTGCTACAGGCAGAGCCTAGCCAGTTTCTCAATCAGCCACTAGAGGGCCTCATACACCTTCAGGTCAACCTGCCCTGTTGGAACACCTGTTAAATGAAACATGTTCTTTCTTTTGGAGCATAATCCCCAGAACTGACAGTTTGTTCTACTGTGTCCACTGCCTATATGCAATCTATAATGACTTTGAAGAAAATGTTGTGAAAGAAAAGAGCAGTCACTGCATTGTTTCTGTCTTTGTCCTTGTGCAGATGTGTGTAACAGTACTGACCTGCCGGAGCTTGAGATTATCAGCTTATTGGAGGAACAACTGCCGGTCTACAAGCTGAGGGCCGACACCATCTTCGGCTATGATCAGGATGACTGGCTGCACACGCCGCTCGTGGACCCCAACTCGGCCCTCGACCTCACCACTGAACAGATAGAGGAGACCCTCAAATACTTCTGTGAGTTGATTACATGCTGTCTTCTAATAACCTTTTCCTGAAATTGGCGTTTTAATAAAAGCAAGCGAAAGTCAGACACTACAGAATGCACAGGGAATTGTAGTTTTAGTTTGAGGAAACTGTTTGAGGGGAGTGACAATGAGAGACTTAAGATTTATGCTGACCTTGACCAAGTAGAAATCAGAGTGAGAGAGAGAGAGAGAGAGAGAGATGGCCATCTGTCTGTCACAGTGTGTGCAGGACAGCTGGCCACGGTTGCCAAAACAAACACACTCAATGGTCAGTCTCTCTGTCTCACTCTGCCTGGGTTAATGTTGTGTTTTGCTTTGCACTCAGCTCTCACGTTGTGTTTTTCTGCACGTGTCTGCTCTCGTCTTATCAAACTGTGGTTACCATCTATGCCAGCTGTAAAACACACACACACCTACTCGCACACAATTGCAATCAAACGCTCACACAGACTCACTAAAACACGTGCAAACACTGCACACAGCAAACCGAGGGAGCGTAAAGTGGGTTTTTTCACCATCAATTATTCAGTTGTAATTCATGTCTACTTGAATAGTGACTCAGGGCAAAAAGTGTTTCCTAAAATAGAGCAAGCGTATTATAAATAGGTGCAAGTGAGAAATGAAGCTTCACCTCGATGCCCCATGCTGACATGGTCACTTTGACCTCGACATTTGTCACACACAGCCAGGCTAAGAGGCAACGACAAGGTCATGTTACATAAGAAATATTATGAGACATTCTGCAAAGAGTGGTTTGAAGGATCAACATTGCTTTTGTGCTTTATTACCAACTGTATTTCCCACATAGATTTTTTTATTTTTATTTTTTAAAATCTTCTTCATCCAAGCTGGAGGCATATGGCTCCTCATTACTTCCTCAAACAGATGGCCGGGTACCGATACCCTCAGGGGGCGTGATATATGAGCGGTGATAGGTCACATTGGTTTCATAATGGTCATAAAGCTTGTCTTGTCTTCAGTGGGATGCTCCCTGATAAAGTGATTGTGCCAACTGTCCTAAAGTGCCTTATACGTGACAGTGTTTTTACTTATACAGTGGATTGTGCAATCACACAATCATGCATTGTTCAAGTGGTAGATGATTTTACCTGCTGTATGAGAAGATCATGTCTGAGGCAGCTCCATGTTGGAATAACAGCACACCTACATGACTGAGTGAACAAAGGTGTTAGGAAGTCTGATTTTTCCTATATGTATCGACAGCCGAGCTGGTTTTAAGTATTGTCATATATTTAACAGTCAATGTGTTGTAGATATGAATAAAGAGGGATTTTACGTAGATCAGTGAATAGTGCTGTTTGTTTTTGATGTCGTATGAGCTTTGTTTCCTAATCGCAGAAAATGAATGCTGAATTATATCAATTCAGTTGTTTTTGTTGATATTATTTCATGTTAGGTGTACCTGCATCGCTAAAAAGTAATTGTGTAATCATCACAAATGTTGTACTAATACATCTGTTGTCATGTACAAACACATGGTGAGCTGTGACTGCATTTTGCAAAATGGGGGCTGATGCAACCTCACTGCATTGAACAAGTACAACTGGAGCAGTTATGTGACCCCTCTGGCTCGTTAGAATTAAACTGTGCAAGTCACTTTTTTAGCAGTACGGTTCTGATTCAGCAAGCATCAGTTTGTCTGCAGTAAGCCTGTTAGCATCATACTGTGAGCTTTAGGATGTGCTGAGCTTAATCTTTTAATAATGTTCGGTCTGTGTTTGCACTTTCAAGGTGGCTGACATTGAACTTTGCTCATATTGTTGTTGAATTGATCATATTTTGAATCTTGCTGACGAGCAGTTCAACTTTCTGTCTCACATGCATGCGCTCCATCACTAATCCTTGAACACTCACAGGGTTCATTCATTTTGGGTTTGCCACGTCACCTCTGCCAACGCTACCGCTTTCCTGCTAACTGCTTCTACATGCTGCTCAGCCGTAGGCCTTGGAGTCTGAGCCTGTTACTATAGCAACCACACAGAAGGACAAAGTAGAGGAGAGGAGGGGGAACTGCTGACATGTGAATGGTGGGCGGGAGTAAGCTCGCTCTGATTGGCCGTGGGCACCCTCTAAACCCGCCCATCCTCCTGTGTCATCATTATCATCATTTCTGCTGCAAAACCCGTGACTGCTGCTGCTGCCTGCTCCCTCACTCTCTGTATCTCTGTGTTTATTGAGTCATTGTGAGGGATGCGGTGGTCCATGTGCAGTGCGAGTGGTGTAAATGAGCAAGGAATGTTACACAAGGGAAGATAAAAGGTTATGATATGGGACCTCAAGAAGACAGCACTGACGACAGGAAAGGCTCACAGGAGGAGAAGATAAATTGACTTGAAGCTGTTAATGGATATGAGACGATACAATCGGATACATATGCTGAACCTTTGGAGTGACTGAGGAAAACTGGTGGGCAGAAAATACAGAAGACAGATTGACATGACGGCAAAATGACTGAAACGGGAATGAAGTCCCAGTGGATAAAACCACAATAAAGTGAAAATGTTTTTTGCCTGCTGACAACTGATGACGCAAGTAACGGTTCTGTGGGATGACATGCAGAAATGGCACCAGCAGCACAACAAATGGAGCATAACACTCTGACAGGCTGCTGGTAATTGGAACAGAAGCGACATATGATGAGAATAAGCAGACTCTAATCAACGATGACCGTGTGCCCACTGTTAATGGCTAAGCGTGCTGGGAGAGCAGGACTGGGCGCTGACCGTGTGACCAACGGACATTATCAGTAACTGATCAGAGCCCAGTGACAGGTGCTCCTCTCTGACCATGCTGGGACTTTGGATTTGCCAGGGATGCTACAGTTAAGTATGCTGGGACATTGGAAAGTGTACAGCTGTCTGTCAGAGCAGTGAGGATGATGAGGCGAGGCCACACCAGAGGCCAGAGGTTTGTCAAGGCAGACTACTATGAATTGGACTGGTACTATGAAGAGTGTACTGATGGTAAGAGCCTGCTAAAGTGCTGTTTCATGCAGTGACATGTAGTTGCTGGACTACTTACTGGAGTGGTGTTATTGGGAATGTAGTAGTGGAAAGTTTTTTAGTTGTGTAATTGAATTCAATCGGCTTTTCAGTGAAATAGTTGTGTAGTTGTTATGGCGATTATATGTCATAATAAAACACTGAAATAAATGCAATTGCAACTGTGAAATAACATGTACTGCCAGCACCAAAACAAGAAAAGAGCTTATAAACTACACTTGCACAGTAGGAGAGCTGTTTGCTGTGAAGTGCATACATCTAGATCTCAACTTGTATTTAATGCTAGAAAGAAAATAATAGAAAGTAATGGAAAAGAGGATTTCCTGGAAAGTTGGTAGGAAATTCTAAGACTTAAGCTCACAAATATAAGCATTGTTTTGAGGATGACATTTGTACTTAGTGTGTTGTAACAGCAACTAATCAAAAGTTTATATAATTTTTGATTTTTTTTAAAATGGTGAAACATGACAAAATAGATGTGTTATCCTTTAAATAAATCACTAGTGGAACCATCTTCAATTGATATTTTCCTTCTAGTTTAATTCCCAGTGAAACCATGTGAATGTGACCTTGTGGTTTGGCATTCTCACCAGCGAAGACACCCAGGCTGAAGTTATGAAAGGACAGCAGCATTAAAGCTACAGCAGACAGGGGCTGCTGGATAGAGTGGGTGCTGTGTGGCATCTGAGTCAGTGTGGCTTCAAAAATAGAGCCAATGGAGTAGCTATGGGTGGAGGAAGTGGGGCTGGGTTTCATTGTGGTTCCTCTGTGCTGTTTCTGGATCAGGACCGGAGGGTTGCAGGTGCTAATGCCAGCTATGTGCTTATCACAGCAGCTGGAAGAGTCAGAGAGATGAATCATGAAGACTAGTAGCAAAGTAACTGATTAAGAAGAGCTAAATCCGTCATGAGCAGTGAAATAACCTGAATGTACCTTTTATTTACCATGTTGTATAATAATAAGCATTTTGTGCCATTTTTGATAAAAACAAGGAAATGATAAGTTAAAAAATAGCTGTAAAATGACTCTTTAACCACAGATTTTGGTGCATTGACTGTCTTTATATAATGTACCCCAGCTGGTTACAACACCTCGTGGTATTGTCTTGCAGCAGCTTCACTGTGTAACCTGTGAGGGGTAATCAATCTACAGATTGATCCACGCATCCAAGACGTGGAGGACTGATGTTGTGAAGGTGGCTGGTCATGTGACAGGTGTGACTAACAGCAGGTTATATCAATGGTGTGTTTATAGCAGTCTTTTGGCACTACCTCTGCCCATGTCTGTGTATCCTCTCTCTGGCTTTGATCCTTTTCTTCCCATCCCATCTATAATGTTGCTGCTTGTGGTCCATTACATAATGTGCTATGTAACCGATTGCATCACCTGCAGTTATTGCCTTCCGTCTGGCAGAACACAGGTGCATATTTTTGAATTTGTTACATTTTGTCATTATTAAACTGCGCATTTGATGTGAGGAGTAGGATCGATTCATGATATGTGCTTTAATATGCATCCGTGTCAGGGATGCTCTGTGGAAATTCTTACATAACAGTTTGAGACAGCTCAGCATCTTCCCAATGTGAGCTACACAGCTTAAATATTTGCAACACTATTCAGCTGTGGCAGCTAGCCCAGCTTTGATTTCCAGTCTTTAGTCATAGAAAGAAAAAAAATGCTTGGTGCTGAAATGATTAAATACCAGATTAGACGTGACGTACGGGTTCTTTGATAAGTCTTGTCATGGAGCGTAGAGGCAGAAATAGAAGGCAGCTGGTTTTATTCTGAGAGATGCAGGGGAGGGATGAGGAAGTAGGTTGGCTTATATTTAGCCCAGTGATTTGCATGCTGCTCCACTCCAAGCCGCTCTTGTTGTTAGCGGCCTGCCAAATAGTCTTTGGCACTTTTCAAAGCCTCCAAAACAAATGGCTGAATAGACAGAGGACAACAAGGACAGAGGGCTGGCACTGAGGAAAAGAGCAACCTATTCTTCTAGTGGGGAATGTGAGGGAGAGTTGTAGGAAACCAAGTGAAATCGGGGTACAAAGCACGTATGTTCGTGCTGTTTTTAATGTGATTTTAGAAACCGTTAGATACCAGTGTAACTAAATTATGTTTGTTTTCAAGTCTAGCTTTTAAATGATATCTGCACCCCTCCACTCTCATGGCAGCTCAAGCTCACTAACTTACTCACAGCTCTTCTGAGACACTATAAAACTACTCTACCGTACACAATAGCAAGTTGCAATATTGGAGTTATTCAGAGGTAAAGGTTCGAACAAGAAACCAAGTCTGAAGTAGAATACAGAAAACTACACCCTGCAAGTTGACAGGATTTGTTCCTAAAGTTTGTTACGTATAAAACCCGGAAATCTAAATCTGTATTTTTGTGACTGTCATTGATACATTTTCAAGGTAGAAATGCTTGGCCATGGTGTTGACTGAGGTGTTTCGATCATTATATGTTTTCTAGCATAATAAAACACAACATGAACAAGGTAAAAAAAAACAAAAAAACACTTAATTTTAACTTTTCTCAGACATTACCTTCTGGGTTTAACAGAGTATGTGTGCATCTCAGTCAATAAGTAGGACAAATAGTAGGTCCTTGTCTGCTGCTGTCTTGATAATGAGACTACAACAGTGTCTTAAATTATTTCACCATATGCTTACATACATACATACAAACAAATGTGAATACAAAAAAAAATGGCTCATAGACATTATGCATATGACAAAAATAATAAAAACAAGAAAGGAAAATATATGTACAAAAAAGTTTGTAATTAAGAAAACAAACAAAAAAGAAAAAAACTTCATGGTAAACTAAGCTGTAGATGCGTGCAGTGTGTGTTTAATCTTTTTTAATTAACCAAAATAAAGATCATCTCTGACTCAAGCATCATGGGATGGAGAAGAAGTGATATAAATTGTTTGGCGAAGAGGGTCAAAAAGGCCACAATGTCTACTTTGGTTTTTAACAGGGCCATTGTAACTGGGTTTTACCGCAAAGAGTGCTGATGATGCATCTGGATGAAACTGCTCCTGAAGTATCCTAAAAACTTACAAAAGATATTGGAACTGTAATTATGAAGAGACGGGCAACACCAAAACATATGAATTGATGAAGCAGGAGCTAGCTGCTATAAACAGAGTTCATATCCTGATAAGTTTGAGATAGTCAGACTTTTGTCAATTGTATGTGTGGTAATCTAGAGAAGATTATCCTCCTATAGATCCTCATTACTGTTCTTTGCCTATATCTTGATCCTGTGATGTTTTGGCAGCTGACAGTGAAGGAATCTGCATGAGAAGATAACTTTTGCTGCCAGAGGTAGTAATAAACAAGTTTTAGTGGTTGGACTTACAAGCTGATAAGAAAACTGAGGCATTGTTTACAGAATGAAACCACAAACCTGTAGATATCTGGAAGAAAAACGAGTACGAAATTGCAGAGATTTTAGGTAGTTTATACTTAACTCGTAATTGTCTAAAACTTTAAATTCTTTGTCTAATTTTGTAAAATTCTTCAAAAGTACTGCAAAATATGTGAACAGAAACTTAACCGACACATGAGAGGAAAAAAAAGGATGCATGTGAATGAAAATTTTAAAAAACTAATGAGGTGTGAAGAGTAAACGGGAGCAGAAAAGCAATTATGGTGGGAAAACACTTCCCAGAAGCACTGAGTGGTGTTTGTCCAGAACTCTTTTGTTGCCTGCAGCACTGCGTCCATGGGGCCATTGAGAGGAGTTACTCAAGCGGGCAGGCCGGTACTGAGCTGGCATCAGTTTTCTTCACCAATTACAGTAATTAACACTTAGGCAGTGACTAACAGGCAGAGAGTTGTGACCCAAAATCCTGTATGAAGGATCTGTGTTTTCAGGTTTCACTAGGTCAGCTTAGATACACATGTGACATATAGTACAGTATATACAGTTTAATTTCCTTTATTAACATGTAAAGAAACTGTCTGAAAAGTTTTAAGGCTTATTATGGTGACATAACAACGTTTCAGTTACAGCTGCACAATGTGGGAAAAATATCTAATTGCAATTGTTTTGACTTACATTATGCCATTTTCCTTTTTTTTGTCTTTTTTTTTTTTTTAAAGCCAAACTTCTGTTTGTGGTTTCCTGTCTGACAGGTTTAAAAAATATGAGGTGTTACTACAGGAGATACCTTGAAAGGCATAAAGGAGGATGGCATTAATTTGTAAAACCATTGATGTAACAGTTTAACCCTTATATACTGTTCATATTTTATGCCTTTACATTAGCAAAATTGACCTGAACCATACTGTGAAGAATTCCTAGCAAGAATTCCCTCATAGTAAGTGTCTATGCCAAATTTTAAACTACTATTTGACTCAGACCTCAGTTTCAGCCCCCGCATCAACAAAGTTATCCAGTCCTGCTTCCTCTAGATAAGAACTATTCTAAAATCAAATCAATCTTCCCTCAGTCAGACCCTAAAAAAATCAACCATGCCCTTATTTTTCCCCATCTTGATTACTGTAACTCCCTTTTATCTGGCATTCCACAGAAATCCCTCTCCCGCCTACGACAACTGGCGGC